>NC_048298.1:34658704-34809521 GCF_013100865.1 Trachemys scripta elegans | reverse complement strand
GGGGGGGGGGGGTGGGGGGGGGGGGGGGGGGGGGGGGGGGGGGGGGGGGGGGGGGGGGAGGCTCGAGGTCAGGGCAGAGGGCCGGGGTGTGTGTGGAGGTGCAGGGCACAAGGCTGGGTGTGGGGTGGAGACTCAAGGTCAGGGCAGAGGGCTGGGGTGTGTGCAGGTGCAGGGCACAAGGCTGGGTGTGTGGGAGGGTTCAGGTCAGATGGCTGGGTATTGGGGGACACTCGAGGTCAGGGCAGAGGGCTGGGTGGTGGGGGAGGGGACTTGAGGTCAGGGCAGAGGGCTGGGTTGTGTGGAGGTGCAGGGCACAAGGCTGGGTGTGGGGTGGGGTTCAGGTCAGAGGGCTGGGTATTGGGAGGGACTCGAGGTCAGGGCAGAGGGCTGGGGTGTGTGGAGGTGCAGGGCACAAGGCTGGGTGTGGGGGGGNGGTGTGTAGGTGCAGGGCACAAGGCTGGGTGTGGGGGGGTTCAGGGCAGAGGGATGGGGCTGTGGAGGTGCAGGGCAGAGGGATGGGTGTGTGTTGGGGTGGGGGGGTTCAGGGCAGAGGGATGGGGGTGGTGTAGGGCAGAAGGCTGGGGTGCTCTCAACCCCCTGCCCTGAGCGGCTCATGGCAGGGGACTGAGAGGGATATGCCCTGTTCCATCCCCTTCCCCCAGGCCCGTCCCTACCTCTCTCTGCCTTCTCTATGGAGCAGCGAGCACGTTGCACTCGGCTCTGCTCCTCTGGGAGGAGGAGGGGCCGGAATGCACCACGTTGTGGGAAGAAACGGGGGACGGGGGGAAGCTTGGCTGCCACAGGACCAAGCTTCTGCCTCCTGCCCCCGGAGGGGAGAGCAGTGGGCAGGGGGGCTGAGTGGGGCTGGGGGCCGCTCACCCCTGCGGGGGCAGGAGGCAGAAGCTTGATCCCGCGGCAGCCAAGCTTCCCCCCTGCCCCGTTTCTTCCCACAGCATGGTGCTTTCCTGCCCCTCCGCTGGCTCTTCTCACCGGGCAGGCAGTGTGCCACTCAAAATCGGCTCGCGTGCCATAGATTGCCGAACCCTGCTCTAGAGCCACCTTACGATCCTTGGGCATATATACACCAGCACCAAAGAGAAAATTGTATTGCCCACCATGAGCCCAATGCTATTAAACTCCTCACTTTACCACCAACGGGCCTACAAACCTCCTCAGAAGAGCCCTAAGTTCACAGAGCCCGTCTGCCAGTTCTGGCAGCACAGAGCTCTGCACAACACACTCAGTTAACATGAAAACAGTATTTCTGAGTGTGCCTGGAGAGCTATCAGCCACTCCGTACATCAGTGCTTCCATCCTCCATGCCTTTTGGGGATCATCTCAAATTCTTTCTACCAGCTTGGAGAGCTGTAACAACAGACAAGTGGGTCTTGGACGTCATTTGACGCGGCTCCACCATAGAGTTTATGACAATGCCTCTTTTAAAAAAACACCTGGCTCTAGTCATTACTACCTAGCATCGAAGAGTGAGCTGCACAGTCTCTACCCTATGCACTGAATTGGTGGTATTAAAATGTTGTAGCATAAATGCAGAATGCGGGACTGATCAGAAGTTCATTGGCTATGGAACTCCCTATTGGAGACCAAAACTAACACACGTTAGAATGTGGTGTAACCAAACTTTTGCAAAAATCTTTGTGCATGATGGAAATTGAAGAATGAATAATTTTAAAAAAAATTCTACAGGTAAAAACAGGTGAATCTAGTAGTGACTGAAAACAATCCATTACTATCTAATCTAAGCCTGAGTTGTTTTAATACCTAGATATGATGTTGCATCAGACTGACTCCTATTAAAGTCAGTATTTACCATCAATTACAATCCTATGGTGCCTGTTGGATTTGTAAGTCTTGTAAGAGGCTGATGCTACTTGTGTCTTAAAACCCACGTTAAAAACACAGGTGTCTTATCTTTGGTAAGAATTTTGCTATTGGATTTTTTTTTTAAAGAGATAAATTGTTTTGACACACTGCATGAGAAGCATTACGTAAGAGCTAGTTTAGTCCTATGTAAGGACAATCCTGTTGATCTATGCTTTATTTAACCCAAGATTTATTTTATCCTATTTATAGGCAGTGGCTTCCAAAATCCAAAATGGTTCCCCTGGGGATTGATGAGACCATAGATAAGTTAAAAATGATGGAAGGTCGAAACTCAAGCATTCGTAAAGCTGTGAGAATTGCTTTTGATCGTGCTATGACTCATCTAAGTAGAGTCCATGGAGAACCAGTTAGCGACTTCAGTGATATTGACTAACAAAGGTGCTACCAAGGCAAGAAACACACCACACATAGACTTGAACTTTATTAATAAACCTCATTGTCTAAAAGAATGTATTGACAATACAACTCCTTAATCATTGATTCAGTGGCTGAGTTCTGCAAACTTCAAACAGTTGAGCAGTTTCTCTAAATCACCATTGCCATATAGATTAATGATTTTATCATCGTGTTGTAGTTTGGAGGATTTTCCACTAAAGCTGTTAAAATGTCTTGTTCATAGTGTTCATAAATTGTACATATATGTATATTCAACACTTAACTTATTCTGATTTTAGAGGTAGCTCTTTAATTCCCTTTTTTAATTTTGATGGGGAGAGAGTAGGTTTTCATTTCCATGTTTTTTACATATTAAAAAAAAAAAAAAAGTAAAGTACATAAGCACCATCTTCCAGCTTAAGGTGCTTAGTGAATCTTAAAGCCTAATATCAAAATAACATCAAAGATATGTTTGCCTAAATCATATATTATACAATATGGTGCTGCTTGTATCATTTTTCCTTGATCTGTAGCTTTTGAAAGACTTGTGAATGTTTAATTTTGTGTAAATCATTGCTCTTTGCACAAAGTACCACATATTTAAGATTGATGTAAATTTACCATTACAAATATGTATTTTAAGAAAGAAAATTACATTATTTTGGAGGGTACTTTGTGAGAAAGGCATCGAGTAAAATTATGCTATGTACATCACTTGCAAATCACCAAAAACACTCCATTATTGCCCAAAATAACTTTTTAAGAGATTTTTTTTCCCCATTTTTTCTTTGTTTTAAACAAACTTGGCTTTAAGCCAGTGAGCACATTTTTTTCGAAACCATCCCATCCATCTCCCATAGATTATATTTTTTTCATATATGTGCCTCCCTGTTTTATTTATTGTAGAAAATGTATTAATTTGCTTTATAATGAAAAATAAATTTGACAAAGTATATTGATATGCATTTTTATACAGGCACGTGAGAAGACAACTTGCTTTGGGAGAAAAATGTATTGGAAATTGTATAAAATGACTTGATGGCTTGTGTGTAATTTGATTTTTTGTAACCTGTATGCCTTTGTTTCCAATGAGGGGATTTATGTAACTTTTAATTTAGAACACTTTGGTAGCAATAGAAACTTTGGATACATTTTTGTATGGTACATGTGATGTATATAGAATTAGTACTTTATTTTTATTTTTAAGAAGTGAAGCATTATGTATGGGTGTGGGAAAAGAAAGAAGGGTGGGTTTCCAGAACTGCATTTTTTTATATTAAAAAAATAAAGTCAAGATATTGATTGTTGTAGCTACTTTATTCCTACGTTCACTGAAATACTGAATTTGTAACAATGAAAATGGCAAGATATGTTTGCAATGTGATTTATAATGACTCCATTATTTATAAATGCACTGTGTTGAACTCTTTTGCAGTGATATCTTAAATACTGTACCAAGTTATATAATATGCAACACCAAATAATGCATATGAATGCACAAAGTATTTATGCCCAGCTTTTTTTAAATAATGGATTAGCGAATACAGCAAAACCAATACTTTTAAAATCTTTTTTTAATTCATTGAATAGCATTCTGCATTGTTAAACCTGCTTGAATCTTTATTTTAAAGGGACAGTAAATTACTTTTTAAATACTTTTTGATGTTTTTATTCTCTATGGTTTGTAATACCCCCTTAGAAACTTGAAATAAAATTTCTTTCTCAACTGATAATTTTGTCCTGCATTTGGCCCCTGTGGAATCTTGGTTTAGTGTCCATTCTCCCAGAGGTAAATTGGATTGTTAAGGAACTGCTACCATGTCATTAACTTAATCCCTTTCTGGCTGTTTCATAGAGAGGGAAAGTGTCCTCTTGTGCGGAGGCCACTGCTATCTATTCCAACAAGCCTCTTCTGAAGAGACTGGTGTTTGAGGCTGCATTATCCAAGACCAGTCTCCTATGCTGAACTCTAGTACTTTCAAGGATTCCCTGGTTAAAAAGCAGTTTGGGCTTTGAAAAATTGGTCATGCATTTGCTGACTGCCTTCCCTAGTCATGGCAGAAAATATTGATATCTTACTTTGTGCAGGAATGGAGATGGCCATGCATCCAATTAGGATAATATTTAAAGGTCTATGATATGATACTGATAATGCATCTGAGGTAGAAACCCAAAAGGTAAACTTGATTGTTTGCTTGACGGTTCTTCCAGTGGGCTGGAGGAGCTGTTGTATGCCCATATTCACCTCTTGGGGAGCGAGCAAAAAAAATGGAGCCCAGTTTGACAAAGACAAGAAAAATTAAAGCCACGCTTAAGTCCTTGAGTCTGCTACTTAACTTTAAATATCTGTCTCATACTAAACTAAGAGTAAGGATCAATTTTTCTGAAAATGCCAGTTGAAATGTTCCCAATACCCTCAAAGATGGCATATCTAATGGTGTGACAATTTTCAGACTCCTATCAGTAAGTAGCAAAAACTAATGTTTTTTGAGGCTTTCTGAAGCATCCCCAGAGAATCTAAGTAAGAGAACCCTAGTGTCCCTCTCACAATCTCCTGGTTCCTAAATAGTTATAAATCACAAAACCCTCACAAAAGTGATTGGGATTGCAAAATGTGGCTTATTGAAAACTACTCCAGATTCCCACATCAAGTATGTTCTTAGTACTAGGAACAAATGAAGTGGGGAAAAAACAGCTCATCATTGCAAATAATTCTGTTGAGCCTGTACTACTTTAACTGAAAAAACATTTACACCAATGTGTTTGCTTGATTAAAAAAAAAAAAGCTTCCACCCATCATCATCTCAGAAATAAACTACCTGGTCAAGAACTGAAGATTGTGTGTCTGGAAACAATTTCACATACATATTTATGCATTCTTGGTCTTAGGACACAGAAGAACATTACTACTTATTCAAAGTCTGACCCTTTGGGCATCCTATTTACTTACAAGACACTTTGTTGTCAACGTGGTGTATTTACATAAAAGGCTAGATGTGACGGGATACCTGGGGTGCATCCTGGGACTGTGGGACCATTGTGCCCCCTGAACTCTCTCCAGCCTGGGCTGTCTCTCAAAATGCCTTGCTAGAGACCAGCAGCAAACCCCTCCAGGTGCTATTATCACTCAGCACAACCGCATGTGGAGACCCAACACCCAGCTAGATTGCATGAATGCTACCAGAGCCACTCATGAATCACATAAAGAAAGGCACCAGCCAGATCCCCCTAACTCCCAGCCTTGCACCTCAGGAATATACTGTCTTGCACTGCTCAAGATGAGCAGCAGATTTATTAATTGGTTCACCACTTCATCAATAGAAAGTGGACATACATCCGCCTTTGCAAAGCCTGAGCAGATCTGCCAACTTCATACAAACTCACTGGTAAAGATAAACAGTAGAACAAATGTATTGACTACAAAAGATAGATTTTAAGTGATAGGCCAAAAGTCAGTGTGTGTTAGCAAAATAAAATAAAATATAGGCAGTCTAAACTCTCAACCCTATTGGACTGGACAATAACTAGACTAAGCAGTTTTTCTCACCCCACTGGATATTGCAGTCCTTAATATGCAGATTTCACCCTTGAAATCTGGGTCAGTCCCCTCAGTTCAAGTCTTCAGAGTGTCTTTCTTGCTTGCAGCATAGGTGGGTGAAGGAGAAAGGCCCAGCATGGGGCCACTATGTGTGTTTTATACCCTCAGTCCATGTGCTTGGAAAACACAAGGGGTGCATTGCTGAGTCTCCAGGCAAGGTTAAGCAATTCCCCTGCTGTGGCCTCATGCAGGTGAGTCATTGCATTGTAGCTCCCTTGCTGGACAATAGTTGTTGATGAGTTGATTGACACTCCACCTGGATATTGGCTTCTTCCCTTGCTGTCGTCTCTGGGGAGCTAGTATCTGTCTGATTCCCCAACTTACAGCATGCTTTAGTGACCACCATACAACACAATTCTCATAACCTCATATGCATCAATACACACAGACCGATAGAGAAATGACTTTCAGCAGATCATAACCTTTCTCTTGATACTTCACATGGCATGCTTTATATGCAAGATCACTATAATCTATACATGTGAAATATGGGGGTTACAGGGTGCTTTCCCAAGGTACAGAATGTCTCACTAGATTTTTGTTTGTTCGTTTTTCTCATGTGGAACAAAGGGAACTTAAACCACCTGGAGATTTCTCTTCAGGAATTCCCCTTGTGTAGGGAGTATAAAGCTGGTGGCATAAGTCTAGCAGCATTGTCTGCTAGCACCTTCCTCTTCCCTTCTCTCAGCTGAGCTCCACTGTGCATGATTGTCCACTGCAGATCTCTGTTCCTCTACTGGTTTAACTTCTGCCATAGCTGGGCTGTTGGGGATCAGTGAGCCACAGCTCACTCCTTAAGCTGCCGCTCTCCACTACATCTGAATGTAGTTTGGCCATCATGGAAAATGGGAGCCAAAATTCATATCCACGTGTACCTTAAAATGGACAGTTGGCCAATTAAGGACCATGTCTGGTCACTATCTTAGTGCTATACTTCCTGGGGTTCAGAATAATAGCTTATTCCTACAGACTGCTTCATATACATCAGAACCCTGCTTGGAGACAACTAAGGAAAGTCTTATCTTCCTTCCCCTTCAATTGTTCTGTATTCACAGTGATGAGCATGATATATATACACACTCAAATAGAAAAATGGTAGTTAGGGCAGGTCCAGGACACAATGACCTGAGCAGGAGGGAGCACGTTGAACCACGTTGTAGATACTGAGTCTGATGCCCTCCATCATGCCTCCCTAAATGGTGTCCCTGGGGAATGCTGGCTTCGACGGAGTCTTCAGACTTAGCAACACAATTCGTTCCTCAAAATTGCGTTGTAAGTCAAAACCGTTTTTCCCATAGGAATCAGTGTTACGAAGTGGGGATTGGTTCCTGAACCAAGGCTTGATACACTATTTTCACTACAATAATCCATTTTTGTACTAAATGAATTATAGATGACTAATGTTGCAACATCAATATATTATCGCTGCTAATAGGGAGTTTCGCAAGGGAGTTCTCCAGGTGGAGGAGGAGCAATACAGCACCCTTGGGGTAAGTGACTGTCTGTAGTGTGTGTTTGTGGGTTACTTGCTGTGTGCTGAGCTTGTGTTTGTCAGCCTGTTTAGTTGTTTGAAGGACTGTGTGCTGTGGCTGGCAGTTGGAAGCTGTGAGCTTCAAAGGAAGGTCTGAAAGCTAGAAGCCTCTGGTAATTGGCTGAGCCTTAATCAATGGGCGGGGCGTTCATACAGGCCAAGGCTTTATAAAGCAGGGCACAAGCGACCAGGGAGCTTTTGCGAACAGGGGCTGCTAACGGAGTTTCGCAAGGGAGTTTGGGAAGGGATTGAGAGGGGAGCGAGGGTCCCTTGCCAGTTCTATCTGTTTTCCCTTTATTCCCCTTAAAACCTATAAACCAACTACATTCAAAACTTCTTGCTTAAACAACCCTTTCAGCGGACAGGGGGCTGCAGACAGCGGAGTTTGAGGGGGAGTTTGACAGAGGGAGACTTACGATGGTTAGGAAGACCTGTGTCAGCGCTGCTTCTGTCTCCTCCACCTGCGCCTGTAGCCAGACAGAGCGCCTGAGCATGGATGCTTCTACCCAGATCCTGGTGTGGTTTTGCAGAGACTGTAACTTGCAATTTCCACTTACTGATATCCAGGCTGGGGGGACCATCCAATGTGAAAGGTGCCTGCTGGTGGAATCTCTCAGGCAACAGGTGGGAGAGCTACAGGAGGAGGTGACTAGGTTGAAGAGCATCCGAATCCACGAGCAATTCCTGGACAGTGTCCACGTGGAGACAGCTGAGGTAGCTGTCCCAGTACACAGGAGTGCTGATATACCAGTGGTGGAGGAGGAGATGGCTCAGGGTAGACACTGGCAGCTGGTTACTTCTGGCAGCAGGCAGTGCTCCACCCCTGCTCCGAACCCTCCCGCCGTGGTAATAGGTAACCATTATGCTCTTCTTGATACAGGAGAGAAGGAATCACCCACTACAGTAAAGGAGGAGAAGTCTCGTACCCCTAAGGCTGGGAGGTCTGCTGCCACCACTGCAAATAGGAAATGTAGGGTAGTGGTGGTCAGAGACTCTCCTAAGGGGGACGGAGGCGCCCATCTGTCACCCTGACATTTCATCTCAGGAGGTATGCTACCTGCTGGGGGCCTGTATCCGAAATGTTACGGAGGCATTGTCGAGGATTATCCAGCCCTCTGACTACTACCCCATGCTACTCATCCATGTGGGCACAAATGATACTGCGAGATGTGACACTGAGCGGATCAAGAGTGACTACAGGGCTCTGGGAGTACGGGTGAAGGCGTTTGGAGCGCAGGTGGTATTCTCTTCGATTCTTCCTGTCAAAGGTAGGGGCCCGGGCAGAGACAGATGCATCATGGAGGTGAATGCCTGGCTGCAAAGATGGTGTCGCCAGGAGGGCTTTGGCTTCCTTGACCACGGGATGCTATTCGAGGAAGGACTGCTAGGCAAAGATGGCGTTCACCTTTCGAGGAGGGGAAAGACCCTATTTGGACACAGACTGGCTAACCTAATGAGGAGGGCTTTAAACTAGGTTCGACGGGGACAGGTGAGCAAAGCCCACAGGTAAGTGGGGAACATGGAGACCTGGGAGATGGGTCGGAAACAAGAGGGAGTGTAGGCTATAATGGCAGAGAGAAAGGAGGGTCAGGGCAAAACTGGGAGGCAAGATCGAACCAGTATCTTAGATGCCTATATACAAATACGAGAAGTATGGGTAATAAGCAGGAAGAACTGGAAGTGCTAATAAGTAAATACAACTATGACATTGTTGGCATCACTGAAACTTGGTGGGATAATGCACATGATTGGAATGTTGGTGTGGATGGGTACAGCTTGCTCAGGAAGGATAGACGGGGAAAAGGGAGGAGGTGTTGCCTTATATATTAAAAATGTACACACTTGGACTGAGGTGGAGATGGACATAGGAGACGGAAGTGCTGAGAGTCCCTGGATTAGGCTAAAAGGGGTAAAAAACAAGGGTGATGTCATGCTAGGAGTCTACTACAGGTCACCTAACCAGGTGGAAGAGGTGGATGAGGCTTTTTTTAAACAACTAACAAAATCATCCAAAGCCCAAGATTTGGTGGTGGTGATGGGGGACTTCAACTATCCAAATATATGTTGGGAAAATAACACAGCGGGACACAGACTATCCAACAAATTCTTGGACTGCATTGCAGACAACTTTTTATTTCAGAAGGTTGAAAAAGCTACTAGGGGGAAGCTGTTCTAGACTTGATTTTAACAAATAGGGAGGAACTCTGTGAGAATTTGAAAGTAGAAGGCAGCTTGGGTGAAAGTGATCATGAAATCATAGAGTTCACAATTCTAAGGAAGGGGAGAAGGGAGAACAGCAAAATAGAGACAATGGATTTCAGGAAGGTGGATTTTGGTAAGCTCAGAAAGCTGATAGGTAAGGTCCCATGGGAATCAAGACTGAGGGGAAAAACGATTGAGGAGAGTTGGCAGTTTTTCAAAGGGACACTATTAAGGGCCCAAAAGCAATTCCGCTGGTTAGGAAAGATAGAAAATGTGGCAAAAGACCACCTTGGCTTAACCACAAGATCTTGCATGATCTAAAAAATAAAAAGGAGTCATATAAAAAATGGAAACTAGGACAGATTACAAAGGATGAATATACGCAAACAACACAGGAATGCAGGGACAAGATTAGAAAGGCAAAGGCACAAAATGAGCTCAAATTAGCTACGGGATTAAAGGGAAACAAGAAGACTTTTTATCAATACATTATAAGCAAGAGGAAGACCAAAGACAGGGTAGGCCCATTGCTCAGTGAAGAGAGAGAAACAGTAACAGGAAACTTGGAAATAGCAGAGATGCTTAATGACTTCTTTGTTTCGGTCTTCACTGAGAAGTCTGAAGGAATGCCTAACCTAGTGAATGCTAAGGGGAAGGGGGTAGGTTTAGCAGATAAAATAAAAAAAAAAAAGTTAAAAATCACTTAGAAAAGTTAGATGCCTGCAAGTCACCAGGGCCTGATGAAATGCATCCTAGAATACTCAAGGAGCTAATAGAGGAGGCCTCTAGCTATTATCTTTGGAAAATCATGGGAGACGGGAGAGATTCCAGAAGACTGGAAAAGGGCAAATAAAGTGCCCATCTATAAAAAGGGAAATAAAAACAACACAGGAAACTACAGACCAGTTAGTTTAACTTCTGTGCCAGGGAAGATAATGGAGCAAGTAATTAAGGAAATCATCTGCAAACACCTGGAAGGTGGTAAGGTGATAGGGAATAGCCAGCATGGATTTGTAAAGAACAATCGTGTCAAACCAATCTGATAGCTTTCTTTGATAGGATAACGAGCCTTGTGGATCAGGGAGAAGCTGTGGATGTGGTATACCTAGACTTTAGTAAGGCATTTGATACAGTCTCGCATGATATTCTTATCGATAAACTAGGCAAATACAATTTAGATGGGGCTACTATAAGGTGGGTGCATAACTGGCTGGATAACCGTACTCAGAGTTGTTATTACTGGTTTCCAATCCTGCTGGAAAGGCATAACAAGTGGGGTTCCGCAGAGGTCTGTGTTGGGACCAGCTCTGTTCAATATCTTCATTAACGACTTAGATATTGGCATAGAAAGTATGCTTATTAAGTTTGCGGATGATACCAAACTGGGAGGGATTGCAACTGCTTTAGAGGACAGGGTCATCAAAATGATCTGGACAAACTGGAGAAATGGTCTGAGTTAAACAGGATGAAGTTTAACAAAGACAAATGCAAAGTGCTCCACTTAGGAAGGAACAATCAGTTTCACACATACAGAATGGGAAGAGACTGTCTAGGAAGGAGGATGGCAAAAAAGGATCTAGGGGTTATAGTGGACCACAAGCTAAATATGAGTCAACAGTGTGATGCTGTTGCAAAAAAAGCAAACATGATTCTGGGATGTATTAACAGGTGTGTTGTGAGCAAGACATGAGAAGTCATTCTTCCGCTCTACTCTGCGCTGGTTAGGCCTCAGCTGGAGTATTGTGTCCAGATCTGGGCACCGCATTTCAAGAAAGATGTGGAGAAATTGGAGAGGGTCCAGAGAAGAGCAACAAGAATGATTAAAGGTCTTGAGAACATGACCTATGAAGGAAGGCTGAAAGAATTAGGTTTGTTTAGTTTGGAAAAGAGAAGACTGAGAGGGGACATGATAGCAGTTTTCAGGTATCTAAAAGGGTGTCATAAGGAGGAGGGAGAAAACTTGTTCACCTTAGCCTCTAAGGATAGAACAAGAAACAATGGGCTTAAACTGCAGCAAGGGAGGTTTAGGTTGGACATTAGGAAAAAGTTCCTAACTGTCAAGGTGGTTAAACACTGGAATAAACTGCCTAGGGAGATTGTGGAATCTTCATCTCTCGAGATATTTAAGAGTAGGTTAGATAAATGTCTATCAGGGTTGGTCTAGACAGTATTTGGTCCTGCCATGAGGGCAGGGGACTGGACTCGATGACCTCTCGAGGTCCCTTCCAGTCCTAGAATCTATGAATCTATTTACTGTACACTGTATTTTGTAAACAGCATTCAAATAACATATAAACTCTCTCATGCTGCTCAGAATGCCAGCAACATAGGCTCATAAAGCCAGGGAGAAAGGCACACATGTTGAGCCTCAGCCAATCACTGTTCAAGCTCTCTGATTGGCTCCCGGCCCCTCGCTCAGCCAATCAAAAACAAGCAGCAACCTTACCCGGCAACAAGCTACCCTGCTGCCTCGAAGCCAATCAGAAGCGACCCCTTCGAACGCCATACCAGTATAACACAACCAGGAAGTGATTTCAAGCGAACTTTATGCAAATTGAGCATTGTAAGGGTGAAACGGGCAGTCAATTGAAAAGCGTTGTAAGTGGTGTCCGACGTAAGTCGGGTGTCATAAGTGCGAGGACTCCCTGTATGACATATGAACAATGGCTTCCTTCCAAGACTCACTGGCTTGGTGGCAAACCAATGACCATGTTCAATCCCAAAAGGACTCAAAATTCTAGTTCTAACTGTAAATACTGTAATGGGGAGACCATATAAGGCAGGTGGAGGGGGAGTTCCTGTTCAGGGTGTTTTTGTCTTTTCAGGAAACTCGTCTGCACATAAATCCCCACTTCATAGGTTGTAAGGGCAGATGGGATCTTGTGCTCATCTAGTCTGAAACTGCATACCACAGGGTCATAGAACTTCCTTGAATTTATTCCTATTTGAATTAGAACATCTCTTTTAAAATTCCAGCCTTGGTTTCAAATAGCCCGTGATGGAGAATCCAACACAATCCTTGGTTAATTATTCTATTCTGGAGAGGGCTGTCCTATTTGTATTTTGGTCATTCAGCGAGATCTGGAATTCCAAAAGACTGTCTATGTTTGAAATAGAATCCCCAGGCAGCTGTGTTCTATGTCAATAACAAAAAAGGACAAGTTCTAGCTTTCTGTTCAGGGAATCTCTCACTATGTGGAACTGTACATTGCCTAGAGAAGTTGCCGGATCAGTCTGGTTTTACTTCCTCAGGAAGTAAATAGCAATGTGGCCTCGGGATTGGTCCTTACCTGATTGACCAGATTTTCTGCAGTGCTCACAACTGGTATCTCTTTTCACCATATCACTGTCCCGGCTCCCCTGCGCGCCCCCTCGCCCCCCAAAATTAACAGCATTCTGCTTATGACGAAAGATCACAGTGGCAATTGACACTTCAGCACACACTGAGAAATGTTCATGGATTGGTATGCTCTCCATTTCACCTGATAATTCCTAATCAAGTTTAGGAGAGATGGAGATTTCATAATTCAAAGTCATAATAAGACATAGATGTTAACTTATGGTATGATGTCCATCTGCTTGCATTTGGAAAGGAAGATGATGTCTGTCTGTATCTGTACGAGTTTTTTCATGAGGTTGATGGATTTCCATTCCATACGGCTAAATGCAGTGCCTTGCATAATGACAAGTTTGTTAGTCTCTAAGGTGCCACAAGTACTCCTGTTCTTCTTTTTGCGGATACAGACTAACACGGCTGTTACTCTGAAACATGTTAACTTATGACTATTGTTATCCCAATTTAGGTTTGCTGTCAGAACTTTTGCAAGATAGCCAGATATTGTACATTTTAGAGCATAACCAGGATTAGGTATTGTGATGCCAGGGGTGAAATTAATAATAAATTCTTACCGGTATGGGGGCCGGCGCCTTGGGCGGAAGGGGTGGGGCTGGGGTGGGGGTCAGTGTCCCCCAGCCAGCCCATCTGCGCTGCCTGGCCCGCACCACCTGGGGCTCCGGCAGCGATTTAAAAGGGCCTGGGGCTCCAGCCGCTGTTGTGGTAGCGGCGGAACCCGAGAGTCCAGGGGCCCTTTAAAATCGCTGGCCCCAGGGCAGTTGCCCTTTTACCCCCCCGTCGGAGGCGGCCCTGGGGGGGGCCAAAAGGGGCAACGATGTTAAAGCGCTGCAGCAGTGCTTTAACATCATTGCCCTTTTGCCCCTTTCCCGCCGCCCCCATCGGAGGCGGCCTTGCCCACATGGACCCTACCGGCAGGGCGGAGGCCACGGCAGCGCTTTAACATGGGCTGCATATGGGCCAGTGTTGGCTTCTTAACAGTACGCCGTGCCAGCTCACTTTCACCCCTTTGTGACGCCAAGCCAGGTTTGAACTATTGGTGACGAAGGCCTTGTCAGGGTTGTCTCCCATCTCTTAGACTCACATTTATACACTTTGAGTTTTATGTATTCAAAGGATTCTTAATCATCACAGAAAGAAATCTTAGTCTCTCTAAAATGATTTCTGACCATATATTAAAAGTAACCAAATTCTGCACGCAGGTAGGTAGATAGTGAGCAAAGCCCTTTGATTTAATTGCATGTATCTGAGAATGGAATCTGCTCCACTGTGTTTTACGATGATTTAATTGTTTGTAACTCATATTGAAGCAGAAGTCCCGTTTTTGAGACATTGTTAGTCTTTTACACTGGAACTTTCATAGAATGGGAATCTATAACTTCCCAGAAGAAGAAAAAAATCCTTAATCTTTGAAGAGAGATCATTTGCTCTTCATTGTTTACTCAGAGTTAGGTTTTTATGGGCAAGTATTGTGGGGTGGGAGGGTTCCACCTTGGTTTGTCATACTGGTGTTTCTCCTGTTTATTTAAAAAGAAATTAAGAGTGGCAGAATGACTCAGAACTCTCTGCTTTGTTGTCATGGCTTGGGTTTAGAGCTAAATCAAAATTAAATTTGTACTGTGTCTGAGGCAAAACAAATACAGATTTGTAATTTATTGCAACTACACATCTTCAGAGAAACAGTTATAGGTAGGTACAGTTTTTATTTTTTCCCCACAATATATTCACCATTCTCTATCTCTGTTTTTACTACCAGAATCCATCTTTTGTCCATTTTACTGTTTGTATTGTATAACACTTTAATTGCCATTTTGTGGAAGTTTTCCTTTTTGTTGGTTGTAGTTTTGTGTTTTTACACAAGAGGGAGCAATACACTTAGGTCATCTTCAGATTAAGAAATTAAATATTTGAATATTTTCTTTTTAAACTTTCACTGCTATGAACGCATTCAGTTTCTGTTTTTACCTGCACTATTTCATCTCTTGAAATGTTTGTAATCTGTTTAAAGTAGCTCTTAAAGTGATTTCTTCAGCTAGTGATCAGTTTTGGAGAAATGGTTGTGGTTAAATTTTCTGCTGACATATTAATGAATAGGTTCTTTTGTCTGCTTCCATCTCACATGGGGAGCTGACTTTAAAATTTTTATTTCCTTTAGCATGCATGTTTCTATTACATTATTTATCATTCTCTGTTTGCAGTGTTGTAGCCATGTTGGTCCAAGGATATTAGAGAGACTAGGTGGGTGAGGTAATAAGCGATTTATGGCTTATTACGACAGTCTGTAGCCCACTAACCCCCCTTTTTTGTCTTATGACTGCAGAGGTTTTCACAAGCCACTTCACCTTGAATGGTCTCTACAACAGGAATCAGCAACGTTTGGCACACAGCTCACCAGGGTAAGCACCCTGGCAGGACGGGCTGGTTTGTTTACCTACCATGTCATTCTTTCCTGCAGCTTGACAGGTAAAAATCACCACAGAGGAAAGTAAGGAAGTTTGAGACAAATTTTAGTTTGAGGGCTACAATTAGTGCCACACACCTGATATCATTTAAAGGGCTAGGTGATTATTTGTGAAAAATTATTTTGTGTTATTACCCAGGATATAAACAGCACAAATACAAATGGGTGAAGAGTGTGAGAAGGGGACAGGGAAGAGCAGCTGTACCCGTTGTACTCATCTCCTGCATATTATCCTAATGTCACTGTTTCATGTAAACAAGCTGCCACAGAGAAAGAATGGAATCAAGATACAGGGGCTGGAAGTGTCCCACATTACAGAAAAAAGTTGAGATCCTCTGTTACTGTAAATGTAAAAATGATGAATGAGTGTCTGTACCTCTGCATAATTTTATATGAAATACTTTATTTCTGCATTTTGAGGCTAAGCAAAGTGGTGTAAAATGATTCTAATCAGTAGAACATTTTAAAGCCAACCCCACCATTAGAGGTTTCTAAGAACAGATTAAACAAACACCTATCTGCAATGGTCTAGGTCAGGGGTCGGCAACCTTCGGCCCACGGCCCACCAGGGTAATCCGCTGGCGGGCTGCGAGACATTTTGTTTACATTGTCCATCCTCAGGCCTGGGTCCCCGCAGCTCCCAGTGGCCACGGTTCACCATTCCTGGCCACTGGGAGCTGCGGGAAGCGGCAGCCAGCATGTCCCTGCAGCCCTCCACTTCCCGCAGCTCCCATTGGGCGGGAACAGCGAACCGCAGACACTGGGAGGTGCGGGGGGCTATGTCTGTGGATGGTCAATGTAAACAAAATGTTTCACGGCCTGCCAGCGGATTTCCCTGATGGACCACGTGCCAAAGGTTGCCGACCCCTGGTCTAGGTTTACTTAATCCTGCCTCAGCATGTGGAGATGGATTAGCTGACCTCTTGAGGTCCCTTCCATCCCTACATTTGTATGGATTCTTTACTATCTGAAGAGGAATATTATGGGAAATGTTTTAGGGGCAGGTTCAGTCTCTGCTTATGAAAAACCAGTTTGTCTTCATTTCTATTCCCCATAAGCCTGCATCTAAATTAATTCCTTAGAATAACTTATCAGTACTTCTGTGAAAGATTTATTTCCCCTAAGGCCTCTCTGACAAGGTAGAAAAATAATGCATTCAAATGAATGAATGTTTTGAAGTTGAAAAATGCTGTTTCGGAATAAAATCAAATTGCTAAAAGCAAGAAGCTTTTACAACTTTGTATAAACTTCACATTTGATTAATTTTTTTAAAAATCTTTCTTCATTTGTATTCAGCCTCTTTTATTGCAAGTCCTTCCTCCCACCCTATCTAGAAAAAGCTTTTACTATTGCATTAGGATCCTACCAATTAGGGAGAAAGATGCAAGATCTGTCAATCAACTGCATTCATTAAGCCTGAGTCCAGCCCCTTTCCTCCTTATTTACTTTCTAAATGCTAGAAATATAGCACTGCAGTTTTCTCAGTGCTTCTGCCTCATTTACCCTTGTCCATTCTTCTTTCTTCCCTCCTTCTAGTAATAAAAGAATGGAGAAGACAGAATAAGGGGGTGGGGGAAAAGGATACAGAGCCTATAGGGACAGGAAAAGCTCAAAAGGGCAATAGTAGAGAGAGTTCTCATCTGTGTGTCTGCCCCATTTCCTGGTACCAGCATTCTGGGTGCAAGTGGTAGCTCTTCTCTGCTTCCCAGGAGCTCTGGCACTGACAATCCAGTGTGCAGTGTCTTCTTCTCTCAGGTGTTGTGTGCTCTGCTTCAACGATTCTCAAACTGTGGTCCATGGACCACCAGTGGTCTGCGAGCTCCATTCAGATGGTCCGCGGATAGTTCCCACTAAGGTGTGCGCCTGGGTGGCTGCACACAAGAGAATGAAGGGCCACCCACCTAATTAGTGGAGCTGCACAGGCGTGGCTCCACTAATTAGGTGCCTGGCCCCTGAGAAGATGCACATGTAAGGTGAGGTGTTGGCCTTGGGGGAAATAGGGGGTAGGTGAGAGGGGGCAATGGGGTGAGTAGAGGTGGTGGGAGGAATTGGGACGTTCAGGGCTGCAGCGGCCAGAGAAAGAGGCAACTTTCCCCAAATCCAAAGCTGCAGCTGCCAGGGAGAGACCCCCTTCCTTCCCAGCCCAGCTTGGGGGCTGCTGCAGCAGGGGAGAGAGGGCACATCCATCGCATTAGAAAGGTAAGACTACTGATATTAAAATATGAGTTGTGTGCTTTTATTTGTAGAACAAAAAACTGTTAATTATTATTTTTTTTTATATAGCACTTTTATCCAAATCGATTTACAGTAGTTAGCTAACAGTATAAACAACATTTGGAAAGATCATTAAGTGGTCCGCCAAGACCTGCAGCAATTTTCAAGTGGTTTGCGGAAAAAAAAAATGTTTGAGAACCACTGGGTCGAGACACAGGGCTTGTCTTTTTGCCCCTGCAGAACTGGAGTCTTCTCTGTAGGATCTTGATAGTGTTAGGGCTAGAAGACCTGAGACCTCGATATACCAGTCTGGGGTTTGTTAGTTTTTAAGTGGGACTCTTCCCCCATCCTGTTTGGGGAAGGGAATAGAGAGAGGATGGGAAAGTTATTAAACCAAAAGGAAAAATTTAAAAAAGTGACTTTACCCCTTCATCATCCTGCTTTTCAAAAAAGTTGAGGCTAGGTGGATTTGCATTAATTTGACTCCTTCCCTGTGGTGTGGATATACCTATGTGGTCCTTTCCCACTATGACAGCTTCAGTTTCCACTCTGAAAAATGTTCATTGTCCCTGTTCTCCTCTGATCCCCCCAATTTATGGCATAGTCTGTATGCAATGCATCAGATTAAAAAGGCATTGCATGCTCAGATTTAATAAGTCATGATATCAAATAAATAAAACTTCAATTGAGTTAGTTAAGTAAGACAATCAAGCAACATTTAATGCAGCAGTGTACAGAATAGGAAACATACCAAATTTGAAACTGGAGAAGTAAGGCAGCCTATTTGAGTTCATTTCTGACTAACTCCCTCAAATTCACCTTTAGGATTTTTCTTCATTCTGAACAGCATATTTTCTCATGCTCGATCTAATTTTGAATCAATAAGGCAATGATAGTTGTAACTAGTTGTGTCAATGTGTTGATGCAACAGTGCCTCCTCTGGCCAGTCTGGGCACAGCAGCTGACCTCACTCAGCCTGGTGGTCTGTTAGTCTGTCGTTGGTGCCCAGGGTCTAAAGACATTCTCCACTCATAAATCCATCAGGGGGCTGACAGGGGAACCTAGGTCTGCCTATTCCACTCGGTTCCAACTCAGGGACCTCAAACTAGGTAAGCTGGATCAGGGTTCATCATCTTCAGCTGTGCTCTGAGCTCTTTCTTACCTCCCCCCAGATTTTTGGAGGCTCTTCCGCCTGCTGGTCTGGTCCAAAGTGGTATCCCTGAGCAGTTCATTAGCTGGTGTTCCCTCCTCCAGCCCTGCTTACTCTTCTGGCAGCTGCCTTACCCCTTTGCTTTCCAGTCCTTTTATCCTCCCAGCTGCATTGAGGTTGCCCATCAGCCATGGCCAGCAGTTCCTGTGTTAACCCTTTAGTTGCTGGGCTGGCATGGGGTACATACATCTCATGACACTAATTTATCACAACTAGGACCACCTGTGACCACAATTAGCTCTTAATGTTTAAAAACAACAAGGAGTCTGGTGGCACCTTAAAGACTAACAGATTTATTTGGGCATAAGCTTTCGTGAGTAAAAACCTCACTTCTTCGGATGCATCCGAAGAAGTGAGGTTTTTACTCACGAAAGCTTATGCCCAAATAAATCTGTTAGTCTTTAAGGTGCCACCAGACTCCGTGTTGTTTTTGTAGATACAGACTAACACGGCTACCCCCTGATACTTGACATCTTAATGTTTAGATATTAATCCATACATTAATGTTTGGCCAATACATTGGTCATAGAACCCTCCTGCTATACCACATGACAAAATGAATAAGGAACAATTACTATTTTTATCAATTACGGAGCCTTTATCAGCCTTCCTTCTCAATTACACCATTTTGTCCATTACAACATACATTTTTATATATTTTGTGTGTTCACAGCAAAGAGACAAAGAAAATGAGCTATTCACCATGGACTTCTTTTCATGGCATATGGTTTACATATTTGATAAGCTAAAGATATTTGTTCAACCATCCACTATTTTATCAATTACAAAAGATATCTATAACCAAGTTGTGACAGAAATCATCTGTTAGAGTAACTCCTGATAAACTAAAAGCATCCTTCTATGACTATTATCTTATTAATTACAGAAAACACTTGCCCCAGGTAGGTTATAAGCCCTTTCCCTCTGCTTGGGCAGAGTCCTAATTGTCTATCACAGGGAGAATGTCATAGCAAATAACACAGCTGGACTCCCCCTCCTGCCTGAGTAATTGTCTACCTGAGGTATTCCAGAATGTTTGCCAAAGGCTGGGAGATCCAACCATTACATTTTGATCATCCACCACCAGTGGAAGCTGCTTTTCAGTCAAGGTCTCCTAACCCAATGCCTCATTCAATTTGCCTATGCAGAGGCTCTATAGAAGCCTGGAATCTCAGCAGGAGCCAGCTGAGTGCCTGCCACAGAGTTGGAAACAATTCTCTTCCACTATACACCTCATGTACTGGGCTATCTTGTCTTACTGGGGAAAAGAGAAGGGCATTGATATTTTTCTCCTACTCTCTACAACCTGTACTTAGGTATTCACTGGGTGGGGTTTAAGATCATGTTTGTCAATTTCTGCAGTCTTATGATCTTTAAGTCTCACTGCTATGTATAGGTAAAAGGAAGTGAGTGGGCACCTGGCCAAAAGAGCCAATGGGAAGGCTAAAACTTTTTAAAATTGAAACAAGACTCCCCTTTTGTCTGGCTGTTGTTGTTCTCCTGGGGAGAGGTGGACAGAGCAGCAGCTATGCTGTAAGAAGCTTGGGGCCAGGTATGAAAAATCCTCAGTATCATACCTAGAAACTACTCACTTGAAACCCCAGATATGTAACTAGATCAGGAAATGTCTAGGAAGACACGATTAGGTTTATCTCTTTTTATTTCTTTATGGCTTGTGGACTCCTCTGTGCTAACCCAAGGTGCTTTTGTTTTGTTAGTAACCTTTAAGCTGGACCTCAAGAAAGCTATTCTTGGTGCTTAATCCTTGTAGTTACTCTTTTAAAATCTAGCGATAGTCTGAGTTCCCAGATGTATTTTTTCTCTTTTTCTTTAATTAATAAAATTGACCTTTTTTTAAGAACAGAATTGGAGTTTTGTGTCTTAAGAGGTTTGTGCACATGTTGTTTAATTAGCTGGTAGCAACAGCTGGTTTCCTTTTTTTTTTTTCTTTCTCAGCTTTTCCCAGGTGGGGGGGAGGGGAGAAGGTGAAAGGGCTTGAGGGTACCCCACAGAAAGGAATTCCCAAGTGCGCCTTCCTGGGGTCTCAAAGGAGTTCTGCACTTGGGTGGTGGCAGCATCTACCAATTCAAGGTCAGAGAAAAGCTGTAACCCTGGGAGTTTAATACAAGCCTGGAGTGGCCAGTATTAATCTTTAGAATTCTTGTGGGCCCCCACCTTCTGCACTCTAATGCCAGAGTGGGGAATTAGCCTTGACAGAACCTAGGACAGATATTTTCCTGAAGCTGCTCACTTATACTAAAGCATTTTAATTGCTGTGACTCTGGCTAATAAACTTTGTCTATGCTAGAGAAATGAACTGGTCTAATAACCATTCTAGTCCCTGAGAATGACTATGAAATACCTCCTATCCACACATAGAAGTGCTGTAATGGGCTTACATGTGTTCCAAGTATAGATGGTTGGGATTTTTTCAACTAACATTTTTTCATTGGAAAATGCTAATGCATTGAAACCAAAAGTTTTCATAGAAATGTACAGATCTCAACAAAAGTATAATTAGGAAGGTTTCTTAGGTCCAGGATGAAATTTCTGGTCAAGACCAAAGAGACAGGAAGACCCACTCCTCTGGAATAGTCAGTAGTCGGTGGCTAGCAGGGCCGGCTCCAGCATTTCTGCCGCCCCAAGCGAAAAAAAAAAAAAAATTGCGATCGGTGGCAATTGGGGGGAAAAAAAAAGCCACGATTGGTGGCGGCAGTTCAGCGGCAGGTCCTTCGCTCCCAGAGGGAGTGAGAGACCTGCCGCCCCCGAATTGCCGCACGTGCCGCCACCTCCCTTGGCCGCCCCAAGCACCTGCTTGTTAAGCTGGTGCCTGGAGCCGGCCCTGGTGGCTAGGGCACTCACCGGGGATATGGGAGACCTAGATTCAAATCCCTGCTCCAAATCATGAAGAGCAGAATTTGAATCCGAGTCTCTCGCATCCCTGGTCAATGTCGGGGATGGGTGGTTCACCCCACACCAGCCCTGAAGGGGTTAAGGTGGCTCAGAAGGGGCTAATTAATAAGCACTAATTGAAGATGGGAAGGAGCAGGGTGAGCTTGTATAAAGCCAGGAAGTTGTGAGCAGAAAGGGGTTACAGACGGATTCTGCAGTCACTCTGGCCACAGAGAGGTGGGTAGAAGTAAACCCACCAGGGATCAAAAGCCCCGGGGTCCTAGTTTTCTGGGAAGGGTTTACCCAGAGGAGTTGTGGGAAGAAAGCCTGTGGAAGATGGAGTAGGAAGAAGCCTAGAGAAAGAGCAGTGGGGGTTGAGACTGTGTAAACTTTAGTTGCTCATAAGATGGTCCTTGGGCTAGAACCTGGAGTAGCAGGTGGGCCCAGGTTACTCTACCAGCCACTGGGAAAGTGGCAGAATTTGGGAATTACAGATGACTGCCTGAGATGGTACAGGCAGATTGTCTGGTGGGACTTGGCTGCCCTGAAATCGGAAGACTATATAGTGACCTAGCTGGAGAGCTAAGTCACAAACAGCGAGCACCCCAAGTCCTGGAAAGCAAGGGGGACCATGCAGTGAGTGAGCGACAAAAGGGTGGGCTAGACTGACTGAGAGCTTATCCCCAGACCTAGCAATGAATGAAACCTATTATTAGGCCCTAACCAGTAGCCTGTTGGTTGTTCTGGCATCTGTGTGTGTGTCTCCTTCCTCCCATCCCTTTGAAAAAATTTGGAAAGGTCTCATTTTCCTTCTGCATCCGAACAGAAACAAATGTTCAAACCTCAAATATTTTCATGGAACAGAAATCTTGTTTTCTGGTCAGCCCTAGTTCTAAGGAATGTCTGGATTAGACTCGCTTTCTGGAAGACTAAGATCAGTTTAGTCTGGCACTGGTTTAGTGCCAGTGTGAACAACATTAAACTGTTCAGACTGAAACAGTTCAGTTCACTACTTATTGTCTCACAACAAGGTAGTGGCCTTTCCAACTCTATCAGAATATACTGCTTTTGGGAGATTTGAAGTACCCAGAGGGTATTGCAGATTAAATGATCTCGGACAGCACTTGCTTGAATGTGGGCCAAAAGAACAAGGGTTCCTAAACCAGTTCAGCGTGACCATAGTGACTCAACTATTTGTGCTTAAAATGTGTTTAAACAATCCATTCTCTCATTGATAAACAGTTCAATGCTGTAATGTAAACACAACTATAAGAAGGACTAGGAAGCTGACAGAAAGTTATCTGTCACAGTTCTGGGGTTAACTGAACCTCTGCTCCCTCAGTCTCTTGGTATCCCTTGAGGTTTGAGGCCTCTAGCTGTCACCTCTCTGTGGGTGAGATCCCTCATTCCTCTCCCCCTAGTGTTTTAGGGTTGCAGTTTCCTTGCAATTCACTGTACTTGTCCTAGCATGTCTGACTTTAGTTCTCTGCCTGCAGTTCCACTCTTTTCCAAGAGCTATGACAGTATTTACCAGCAACCAACCAGTTTTCACAAAACACAGTATGCTTAGGAGGAAAGCATTCCAGAGAAAACACTTGATAAAACAATAGTTCATGTGCATGCTAAGGGGGGAGGGATAGCTCAATGGTTTGAGCATTGGCCTGCCAAACCCCAGGTTGTGAGTTCAGCCCTTGAGGGGGCCATTTAGGGATCTGGGGCAAAAATCTGTGGGGAGTGGTCCTGCTTTGAGCAGGGGGTTGGACTAGATGACCTCCTGAGGTCCCTTCCAACCCTGATATTCTATGATTCTAAGCTTACCAGCTGTAAGCCTAGTTGGTTTTCAGTCTTTCAAACCCTTCTGACAGGGTTTTGCCCCACTGGTTGAAGCTTTGTGTCAGTTCATTACTCAAGGAAGAGGCCTCAGAATCAGCTGAGGCTGACACATCATACAGTTCTTGTTTTTGTTCCCATGCTTCCTGAAACTGGTAAAACTAGTCAATGCCCACTTTCCCCAAGGGGAAAAGCTTCACAGGCTGGGTATTTGTGCTGGGGAGTCCCTTGTGTATTTCAGGCATGACCAACACATTCACAGGAGCACACGGAGACTGGCATTTTTGGTTATGGGTCCCGTTTATTGTAGCAGAAGTTCTGCTACACCCTGCAAAAGCATAGCTGTATCATACTCCCTCACATTGTGAGGAGTGAGCACCGAGATCCTTTTGCGTTTCCCCTTTTATTGTAATCATCAGCCCTCCCTTTCCCCAGTGGGCAGTTCTGGTCTCGGACTCGGCCCAATAATTGTCCTCTAATTTCCCTACTAAATTCCCTGACCCTGTTTATGTTTACCCTCGCTCATGACTACTGTTGTCATGTAAGGGATTGTTGTTGAGCACTTGGCTGTCTGTCAGTGAATACCTGAAAGCTTGCGGTTTTGGGATTTTCCGTGTGCGTCTCTGCCGGTACATCCCAGGCAGACTCAATGTAACTCCCCACAATCTGCATAACTGGCATTAGGATTTTATGTTAATTACACCCCCAGGGATTCCAGATTCTACAGGAAACTGACCAATGGGCCAGAAAGACCCATACGACTCTTACTGATATGCAAGTCTCTGAATACTCAATGAACATGGCTCCATTTACACTGTCATGTACTTCTTGTGCACAGTCGGTGATAGGGCTTTTATTAGTAGGTCAGATTCTTGTACCAAATATGGACTGGCTACAGATCTTTCTTTAGAGAAAGAGAGAGAGAGAAAGACTAGAGATGTCTTCCATGAGATGCTTTAATGCACTGCCATATATATCTGCTAAATGCTCAGATAAGGTATTGGAGAGACAAGGGGACCAGTTTCTCTCTAATATCCTGAGTCCATCAGGGCTATAGCAACACTGGCTGGACAGTATAGTACAGTTTAATATTCCATTACACCACTGGTGGCAGTGTGTAGGGTATGTCTAATGCCTCAGTGAAAAGCTGGCTGTGTCTTTTCAGTAGTGTGTAGCTACATGTGTGAATGAAAGGCTCTGGTTGGGGGAGCTTCTGGCTCCTTTCCCTGTGACAGGAAAGAGTCCAGCAGAGGGGAGGCAGTGGGACACTACACTCCTAAAAATAGCAGAGTAAATGCGGGGTGGGAGGATGGGAGGCGCTGCTTGGGTGAGTAGAGTACATACCTGAGTACATACCCACAGCATTCAGGCATGTCCTTACGCTAATTACCGAAGCAGTGCCTCACCGTCTAGGCTACTATTTATACCCATGCTGGGGGTGAAGTGGGATGGCATGTAGTGTATATACTCGAATGCCACTGAGGAGTGTGTAGTGTAGACATACCATGCGTGTGTGTGGGGGGGAGGGGGGACTGAGTCACACATTCTTTCTTTTAAAAAAAAAATCAGTTTCCCATTTCTCCACAATATTTTCCCTGTCCCCCAACACCTCTTTGGATCTTACTTTTGTCTCTTCCAATATAATACTGGAGTAGAGTATGTGGTCATCATGGAAGAAGTTTGTCTGACGAGAGGTGGCCGCCTGACACACTGATGTTGGGTCATCATACAAACATCTTCAGTGATGCCTCTTTCATGGGGCATGAGAGCCAAAAAGTAAGTGCAAGGTCTAGAAGTTGAATAGAAACCCAGTTGAAACTGGAGCTGCCTCTCTCCATTAGTGAAAAATAATTATTCATCACCTAAAAAGATGATAAAAAAATAGTGTGTTTTAAAAGATTGTTTTAACTGGGTGCCTCTTAAAAATAAATAAATAAAGGGTAACCATTTAAAATTGAGACTTTTCTCAATAGAAAAGCATGCCTCCTCTCTTTACTTTGTTTCTGATTAAACTTGCTTTTTCCCTGAATGAGAGACAGGAAAATAGCTATTTGTGCCCAAAGGAAAATGAATCTAATAAGGATTTAAACAGAAAAAGAGTGAAACTCTAGACAAGTACATGAGTTTAATTAGCAATCTAAATTTCATGCCTTTTCAATGACCGTTGATAATTGTGAAACTACATCGTTCTTAATGTACATATTTTACTATGAAAGTGAAATTAAACAGTTAGTTTGCCGCACTTTCTTCAGACAATGCTTATGGAGATAACATACAGGGCACAGTTAGGATATGAATGAAGCATGAAGATCAATTTCCCAGATCAGTTTCATCAAATAGTTTTGACTGAGACAATCTAATTAGCTGAATTCTTGTGTGTGCTGTTCTACAGATGGCATTTCTTCTGAAAGTGCCTGATACCATACTTGTCAGCAGGTGTACCTTGGTGACAAATATGGGACTTGAATGTATTATCAGTTACATTAAAGAACAACCTAAGTTTTGAAGAAAATGTCACTCTTTGAAAGGGGATTTCAATGACACAGAAGAAAGATCGTGGCACACTGTCAGGATGGGAGAAGAACTGTACGCATAACCTTATGTTCTCTCCGAACTCTTTCTCCCTTCATCCCCATCAGGAAAACCATTAAGTAGGCCTAATTTATAAGGCTAAGTCTCTTAAAAGAAACATTTAACAGTTTCTTTTATTTTCCTCTGAGATGTGCAATTCAGCTACTATAAAAATATCTATTTTTTTGTACTTCTCATTTTTTCTGCTTTCTCTCAATAGGTAGTGAAATACTTGAGTTCTATTGTTCTTCATAGACTAGAACAATGCTGACAATATATCTGGTTTACAGGAGTGGCCTCTTGAAAGCAGATTTCACATAAACTGTTGGTTGTAGTATTTGAGGAAAAGAAGAAATATATATTTAACACCTCAGAGAACACATTGGAAAACAATACATCCAGGACATCCACCTCATCCTCATTGCACAGACTCTCAGATCTAACCTGGGTGGCTAATGTGCATTGGGGAAGGGCTCATTTTCAAAAACTTCGTTTCCATGGTTTGTTCTTTGAGTGGCTTTGCAGATTTCCACATATGGGGCAAATGCTGATGCAAGTAGCCTAACATTCACCACTGTCATTGCCAGCCCTGGCACCAATATCAGATCTGAAAAGAACTTTTACAAAAGTTCACCATGCTGGTACAGATCATTCTTCAGATCTGAATAAAAGCTCTGTTGGGGGAAAAGGAGAGATATAAATCTGCTACTTCAGATAAGAAGGGCAGGAAGGAAGATGACCCCAGTGTTTCCCCGGAACTGTCTCTACCTCTTCCTCCTAAGACTCCCATGGGATTCAGGCAGATTTTTCTTAGTTTTTCTCTCTCCATCTTCTGGTGCCATGGTTTCTCTGGTTAGCTCTATTGTGGATCCAAGGTTGGATTCAGAATTGGAAGAGGTTCAGGATAAGATCAGATGATCTGAGCTTTCTAGGTTTGTGGAAAACCTGCCCTAGGTGTAACAGTCTTGTGGTCAGTTCATACCTGCTCACCCTATGGGTATGTTTCCCAACACTAGCTATTGGAAAGACTGGCAGTCCCAAACTCCCTGGTTTCATTGGGCTTTGTGTACAACATTCTTTGAAAATCCACATAATGAATGAATTAGTGAAGTTCCTGCTGGTAACCGGATCCAGTTACAATGGACTCTTTGCTCCCCCGACCCTCAGCCTGGATCTGCCTGCAGCTCCTGGTCCTGACCATGGCCCCAGCTGCAGATCCGTCCCGGACCATGGCTCCAACCACAGCCACAGCTCCGCTCCTGGCCACAGCTCTTGGCCCCGACTGCGGGCCTGCTCCCAGCCCTGACTGTGGATCCGCTCCTGACCAAGACCCCAGTTGTAGTGCTGGCCCCCCTCCCGACTGTGGCCTGGCCCCTAGTTCCAACCACAGCCCAGCTCCTAGCCCTGGCTCCAGACCATGGCTCCCAAGGGTGGGGTGGGTGTGGACCTTGTAAGGAAGGGCATGGACAAAAAAGTTTGGGGACCACTGCTCTAAGAAGACACGTGTCATTGAGATAATCTTCATTGGCCAGTGATACTAGGCTTAAGTCTGAGGATCTCCCTTTCAAAGGTGATGGTAGTCTTAGTAATGAGACTTTTCCAAAAATTTGTCTGAAATCAGACTTACTGCCCACTCACTTCAGTTATACCTTTGTATGTAAAACAGAACATTTACTCTTTCTTTTTTTTGTCATTTGACACAAATTTATCCACCATCCTCCTCAAGGCATCAGCAACAACACCAGCAGCCTACTTTTTGTGAGTCTCAACAGAAGATGAAGACAATTAGATCCAGGCCAAAATCAAAATTATCTACTGTTTCCTTGTCATTAGTGAATACAAGACCTCAGATTTGATGTAAGGACTGTAAATTAGAGACCAGTTGGCATAATTCCTACCCTTTGTTTGGTTTGGAGACAGGCTAGTCCATTTTGTCAGCAATTGGAGGCTTATGATATCAGTTCAATGGATTCTAGAGATAATAGAAAAATAGGTGTGCAATACAGTTCAAAACATCTCCTTTCAATTCTCCCTACCCTCTCGTCTCTCAAAGTTGTTCTTCTGTTGAAAAGCAATTTCTGCGCTCTGATGGAAGCTATAAAGGAAGTTCCAAAAGATCTATGGAGTCAAGAGTTTTATTCAAGATGTTTAATAATGCAGAAAAGAGAGTCTGGTTTCTCTTCTATTTTGGATTTAAGAAAGTTGAACAAATTCACGTAGAAATTTTGGAATGCTAACTCTAGCATCCATCATTCCCTCATTCTCAAACATGGATTGGTTTGCAACTCTTGATTTCAGGATGCATATTTCCTTCTGACTGAATCATCAGAAATACCTTTTGTTTTGTGGTAGGACAGGGACTTTGTATTGAAAATGTCCTCCCATTTGGCCTTTTTACTGCTCCAAAAGTCTTTACAAAGTGCCTTTTTGCAGTGCATCTCAGAAAGCGAAGTATTTTTGTTTACCCCTATTTAGATGACTGGCTGCTGAAGTAAGTATTATTTGAGGTGCTGCTGAATCACATTCATTTTACAACTTCTCCTCTCACAGCTCTGGTACTGCTTCTCAATGTAAAAAAATCAAACCTTTGTCTGACTCAGAGAATCCTTTTTATAGGATCTGTGCTGGATTTGGTAGTAGGAGTGGCTTTTCTCCCAGAGGAGCGATTTCTAAAGATGGGCCTCAATATCAGAGCGTCAGCAACATGTAATCCAGATGGCGGTCTTGTTTTTAGGGCTTATGGTCCTCAGGGCACTGACCATTTATGTCACTCCCTATGCACATCTCAGAATGAGGTAGATGCAATGTTGTTTGTCTCAAGATTACTGGCCAAATTTGGACCATCTACACAAGTTGGTCCACATGCCATAGTACATGATGCCTTGATATGGTGGAGACAGTGGTCCAATGTTGTGAAACCGATTTTGATCAATCATCCCACACCATCAGTCACAATAACTTCTGATGCATCAAACAACATATGGGGAGCTCATCTGGACTCTGACAGTTGTGGGGTGTCTGGGTTTTCCAAGAAAATAAATTGCATATAAATATTGAGGGCAGTTTGCCTGGCTCTCAGGTAATTTCTTCCTCACATAAAGTGGAGAGTAGTTCAGGCAGCTACAGACAATAAAATAGCTATGTATTATATTAACAGACAGGGAGGTGCTCATTCAGCTCACTGTGCACAGAGGCAATTTGTCTATGGGATTGGTATGCATAACTTTTAGCAGAGACAGCAATGCATTGTTGGATTGGTTAAGTAGGGGCACTTCTCAGATGCATTAATGGTGGTTAAAGGACCCAGTGATACAATAGATTTTCTGCATTTGGGGTCAACCTGTCATAGACCTGTTTGCAACCAGTTTCAACAAGAAGTCTTTATCTTGATCCTTCTTGAGCAAGTTTACGAAAGGACAATCAGTCCATCATGGATATTTTCTTAATGCATCGGGGAGAGTACATGCATACGTTCACTGGGCTATGAGAAATTGGCATGCAGTTACTGTGATGTAGTATATGCATATACAAATAGACAGTGAGATGTATAATTAGCCATTTGCCCACACAGTTATACTAATTTCATGCTAAAAACACATGCACATTTTGCTCTTGCAAAAGCATTTGTGAAAGTCTGATCCCAAGAATTTCTGTAGTCACACTTTGGAATTTACTATGTTAGGCCTCAAATGATAAAATATGGAATAATGCACTATAATGTACTAGCTTTTTGTATTTTAGTGAGCGATGTCACCCTTTAGTAGCTGGATTGCCGAGATAAAGATTCTACTACTACTGGCAGCTATAGGACATCTCACTTAGCTCTTGTGTCCGAGGCCAGTGTTTTTGGAGCTGAAGAATTAGGATTCTACTCCTGGCTCCTTTTGCATGTGTGATTTATATTTTTTTATGCTGTCTTCAGTACATAGCTTTGTTACATTACTCCTAGCTACTGAATATAATTAAGTTTTTGTAATTCATTGAAGAAATTTGATGATTAGGATTCAGTGCATACATACCAAGATGACAGAAACCTTAGAAATACCTGAGACACTTAGTGATACCTATGACATAAGACCAAAGCCGTCACTAGACCTTCTGCTTTGCAAATTACCCATATAAAATCCTGCTCTTGTGGAGGTGAATACTGAAATCTTTTACCTAACAATTGAGATGACTCACCCTCTGATTTTGCTCTGGGTTCTGGGGCATGGGTACTAGCTGCCTTTCAGATCCCCAAAAATGCAGCAAGCTCAGAGCACAGCTCAGTGTCCTTGTGATTTGCCTCTCTTCTTCTCCTCCTCCCCTTTTGGTCATTTTTTTTGGTATTCAGTTTAAAAACACTCTAAAGCAGAGTTCTTGGTGCTCGTGTTGTTGGAGAGTCAGCACTCTTTGGGGGTTTGCCCCTTTTCTTTCTGTGAAATTCAATGCTGACAGTGCAAGGTGAGTGAACTATTTTGAACTAGTCAGACAAATTGTTTGAGTCTAAACTAAATGTCATCACTCAGGAGAGAGACCTGGGCATCAATGTGGACAGATCAATGAAAGCTGCTGCTCCAAGTGCAGAAGTGGTTTAAAAAAAAATGGCATGATGGATAAATAATGGCCTAGAAAATGCTGAAATGCCCATGTATAAATCAATTGCCCTCACATGGAATACTGCATTGTGATCTGCTCCATTGTGTCTCAAAGGAAAAAAAGATATAGTAAGAATAGAAGGGGTTCAGAGATGAGTGACAAAAATTAGAAGCACAGAGGAACTTCCGTACAGGGAGGGATTGAAAAGACTGGTTCACCTCTGTTTGGAGAGGAGACAAATGAGAGGACATAATAGAGAGATACTAAACCTTAACTATGCTCCCTGGTTTTCTAAAATGTTTCGTAACCTTAAATATTCTTGTAAGATGTGCTGAGGAGCCAGTAAAATGTGGCTGAGACCTTACCACCAGCTTTTAATTCCAGTAATGTGGGACAACCAAATTACTTTCCAAATTCACAGCAATGAAAAAGGCGTCACGGACCATGAAATCTGGTCTCTCCCTGTGGAATCTGGTCTTTTGTGTGTTTTTACTCTATACTATACAGATTTCATGGGGGAGACCAGCGTTTCTTAAATTTGGGAGTCCTGACCAAAAAGGGAGTTGCGGGGTGTGTGTGTGTGTCACCAAGTTATTTTAGGGGGGAATGTGGTATTACCACCTTTACTTCTGCACCACCTTCAGAACTGGGTGGCTGAAGAACAGCAGCTATTGGCCGGGCACCCAGCACTGAAGGCAGAGCCCCACCAGCAGCAGTGCAGAAGTAAGGGTGGCAGTACCATACCATGCCACTCTTACTTCTGCAAAGCTGCCTTCAGAGCTGGGTGGCCAGAGTGTGGCAGCTGCTGACTGAGGGCCCAGCTCTGCAGGCAGCAGCACAGACTTAAGGGTGGCAATACCATACCATGCCACCCTTACTTCTGCACTGCTGCTGTCAGCAGCTCTGCCTTCAGAGATGGGCTGCTGGCCAGCAGCTGCAGTCCTCCAGCTACCCAGCTCTGAAGGCAGCACTGCCATCAGCAACAGTACAGAAGTAAGGGTAGTGGTAACACATCCCCCCATTACAATAACCTTGCGACCCTCCCACAACTTCTTTTTGGGTCAGCACCCCTGCAATTACAACCCCATGAAGTTTCAGACTTAAATAGCTGAAATCATGACATTTATGATTTTTAAAATCCTAGGACCATGAAATTGACCGAAATGGACTGTGAATTTGTTAGGGCCCTACAAATTACTCATAAATGGCAAAGCCATGAGTCAGCCCAAAGAAATGTCAATAAAACTGTTATACAACATCATTATGTATTCTGTTTGTCATATCATACAGAAAGAAACTATATTTTAATCATGTTTTAGGTTTGCTTGTTTGTTTTTTAAACTGGGCCTTTTTTTAACCTCTTCCTTTAAAGCCTTGTGCCTTTTTTAACACAACTGTACAAAGCTCAGAGCCAGAAAACCTTCTTAAAAAGATATAAAATAACTCTTGTGTGTCTTAAAGTTACAATTAAAGTCTGATATTTCTGGATGATTCAGGGCTAGAAGGAATTATGGGGCATATCAGTTTGCTGGAAATCTCCACTTGCTGCTGGAATAATGCTCCCATCTCTAACTGTGGGATTCTGAGATACCTGCTGTGATAAATGAATTGTGCATGTAGCGGGGTGGTAGCTCCCTTTTATGGACGCCCAGCCAGCCAGTTAGCTGTAAAGTCCCTCTTGGTGGCTGTTCTCTGCTTGATTTACCTGTAAAGGGTTAACAAAATTCCCCAGGTAAAGGAAAAGGAGTGGGCACCTGACCAAAAGAGCCAATGGGAGGGCTAGAACTTTTTAAAATGCGGAAAAAACTTCCCTTCGTCTGTGTGTTGCGCTTCTCCGGGAAAGAGCAGGGAGACAGAGCAGCAATGCTGTAAGCAGCTTTAAAACCAGGTATGAAAAAACATTGAATCATTTTTATCAACCTTACTTATCTGAAACTCCAAATGTGTAAGTAGATCAGAAATGTTTAGAAAGACGCGATTAGGGTTTATTGCTAACGGACTCCTCTGTGCTAACCCCAGATGCTTTTGGTTTGCTTGTAACCTTTAAGATGAACCTCAAGAGAGCTATCTTGAGGCTTAATTTTTGTAATTGTTTGTTTTAAGATATAGCAAAAAGCCTAAGTTCCAAACGTATTCCTTTTTTGTTTTGTTTTTAATAAATTTTACCTTTTTTAAGAACAGGATTGGATTTTTGTGTCCCTAAGAGGTTTGTGCACACGTTGTTTAATTAGCTGGTGGCAACCGCTAATTCCTTTGTTTTCTTTCTCAACTCTTCCCTGGAAGGGGGTGAAAGGGCTTGAGAGTACCCTACAGGGAGGAATTCCCAAGTGCTCCTTCCTGGGTTCAAGGGGTTTTTTTGCATTTGGGTGGTGGCAGCATTTACCAAGCCAGGGTCAGAGAAAAGCTGTAACCTTGGGAGTGTAATACAAGCCTGAAGTATCAAGTTTTAATTTTTAAAATCCTTGTGGGCCCCCACCTTCTGCACTCGAAGTGTCAGAGTGGGGATTCAGCCTTGACACCTGCCTTTAAAGCTGATGTATTTTTATGGATAGAAAATCTGTTAGCAACTTAAGTACTGGATAATCTCCTATCTTGGCCCTTGGCCAGGGTCATTGTTCAAGGAAGGGAGTAAACATTACTCCAGCAGTTTATTTTAAAAGCAAATTGGCAAGGGTGTGAAGTGGCTCAATGTCTTTGAAGTAGTAGAATAAATTCTGCCAGACATGTTACAGGGAAGAGAGTAGATGAGGAGGTCAAAGTTGCATAATTAAGTCATTTATCACACGGCTCTGCAATTTACCTCAGTTATCACCACCATATTGTGTATATAATTATAGTACCTAGCTCTTCTCTAGTGCCTTTTATCAGTAGATCTCAGTGTTTTTACAAATAAGGTATCATTGCCCCCATTTTACAGACAGGGAAACCGAGGCACAGGTGACCTGACTTGCCAGGTTCATTCAGCAGGCTAGTGACTGAGCTGGGAATAGCATCCAGGTCTCCTGTGTCTCATCTGGTGCTTATCTGCTAGGCCACAGAGAGAGAGAGAGGAGACAACGTGGTTTTTTGTGTCGCATCTTATGCTTCATTTTTATAACACTGCTTCTCTTGTTCAATTTGAAATACAGGGATGAAATAGAAAAATAAATGACATTCTTCTAAAAAAAAATGGCTGCTCCAACTCAGATTAACTCCAAAAATTTCTCCTCCTTTTTCAACTTTTAGTCCTTTACTATACCCACTTATAGCCCCCTGAGAAGCCTTAAAACTAATGAGATGGTAAAATGAATACAAATAGTAAGAAACTGGCCCAAGTGGCCACCCCTCGTTTTTCTTCCCTGTACAGCCTTATGCCTGAGGGGGTATATGGTAGTTCTAGCTCTTTACCACATAAGCAGAATTTCCTCTTCCTCCCCCATTTCTCTTGCGTTGGAACGGTGGCTGCAAACTTGCCTATATAGATACATTTGAGAATGTATGCAAAGAGAAATGATCATGTATAGTTGAATTCACAAATTGCTGTGTGTGGCAACATTGTCCTTAAAAGATATGTGAAGCAAAATAAACACACTGGCAAAGAAAGTGAAAGCTTTTGACAACTGATTTGACATTCGATCATTGAAGCAATAGGGTGACAGGCAGCTGGGCTCATGGAATTTACCTGGGCAAAATATCTAGCTCAATGTGACGTTTCCTGTTGAGGAATGACTATGATGGGTTTGTAATTTTCTGAATAATCCTGTCATGTAATGTATTTCAATTCTGCTCTACAGTTAACCTTTTTTCCTAAATCAAGCACAGTGCTAATTAAAATAAATGGTTCTAGGGGCAGATGAACAACTTTCCCGTTTTTTCTCCTTTTACCCTAGGAATATGTCCATTTAATATGGTCTTCATTTGTGAAATATAGCCTAGTCAACATATTCTTCCAGCCTTATTTACATCTAGGATGCATATATATCATCAACAACACCTATCATCTATTAATGATAATGATATTCTAACCAATACAGAGAAACCAGACCTTAATTCCACTCATTTTGGTTAGCAGGAAATCTAGAAACAAACCTTTTGAAATAGGGGGAGGGAAATTCAGTACAAAATGAACAATAAGTAAGAATTGTTAGGAGTTAGGGACATCACAAAATCACTTTATCCATCTGAGATTATTTATGTGCAGTCAGTCTGAATTAAAAATCAGCCAAATAAACCTGAATTTGATAACTGGACGGTAGAAGCTTATGACGTTCCTCGGTAAAACAAAGACCTAATTTCTAGGCAAGGATTCAGGGTCTGCATAGAAAATGAGGACAGACAGTTCTTGGTTTAAACATACAATGAAAATAAATAAGGTCAGAGACAAGAGCAGCAGCAGACAGTCACATGATGCTTCCTCTAGAACCCAGTATTTCAAAAATGCTAGTCATGCTGATTTCTTATTACTGCAATTGTTCAAAGTGTCTATCAAATCTTGCCAGCTTCATATAAGTTTATTTTCAGTAAAATAAACTCTTTCCATTTTAACACCTCAGCAATAACATATTCTGTCTTTCAAAGCACTGGCCTTGTGTTGTGTTTAACGTATTGGAGTATTTTCATTAATCTTAGTTTGTGTGACACTATCTTTTGCTGGCAAGGTTACTAAAGCTGACAGTGATGAATTCAATCAGTCTGAGAGCTATGCGTAGTTAATGAATTACATGAGTCTGTTTTATTACCTGTCTTTCTAAAATTAGTTCTGGGGACAGCCTGAAGCTCATACTAACTGGTGTATTTTACTTTCTCTTTAATGTTAGCCATATGTGCATAGTTACCAACTAAAGAAAAGACACTTGGCATCAGAAAATCATGACAAAAATCTCAAAGTTGAGCATGAGTAGCCTAGCTTTATTCTTAGCAGAGTGCACAAACTTTGCATAGTCTAGTGACTTGATGGATTTTAGTCCTCTCAAGCAAATATAATCAATTCACCCTCATCCTGAAAGAATTCCATTGGACCCTCCTCTTTAAGACCCTGAACCAAAGCTCAATAAAATCAGTTGAAAGACTCATTAACTTCAATGGGCCTTGGATCAGGCCCCAAGTCTTTTCATGGTCAAGAATCCATCTAATTCCATGAGTTTAGTTTCCTTTGATCATCACTTGTTCCTTTTTCTCTGATGGTTCTTTTTCTTCTTCTCCATGAGCAATGAACATCACTGCTGCCTCTACTGTCTGGGTGAGACGCATATCTCTGTGAAGAACGGTATTTGCCATTCATTCCCACATAGAACTCAAGAAATTCATGAGCTTCACCTGAGAGAGTACCTAATGGAGAACCCTCTCCAATCTTGGCCTGGGAGAACCCCCTGTATATCAGCCTCACCTGACGAGCAGTGCCACTTAATACACATGCTTAAGAGTGGAGCCAACAGTGCCTAAGCTCAAGGTCTCTTCACTCAAGGCTTCCCAGGAAAGTAGAGAGCACTTTCATGGGTGGAAGTTGAGGACTGTCTTTAAGAGATGTGATCCTTCTTCGAGCCCATCAAGGTCAGGCAAGCCTTCTCATGAGGAGCCTAAGGAACAGGCTTCGCTGAAAACCCCCAGGTTGGAGGGTAAAGCATGTAGAAAGAAAGATTCACCAGTATTCATTGGTCACCCCTGGACTGAAGTGTAAGGAACAACATCTGCTGGCTCTGTCTATGAGCACAGGTCTGGACCCATTGTCGGTACCACCTCACCCGTCCAAGGACTGCTCTGCTTCTAAGTCACTGGTTCCATTGGACTTGTCAGTTGGGACCATCCAGACACTAGGACATACGGAGATTTGCACAACACCAGAGGATATTCCTCCTTTATCCACAGCCTCTCCTCTCTGGCTCAGCCCTTCTAAGGGATATTTCTACACTGGAAGAGGCTACTACTTCGGTGTCCCAGGAGCCATCTCACCTCCAATCCTCTGGCAGAAGTGTGTCAGTACTGACGACAACTCTGCCACTTCCAGAGGAGCAGTTTTCTGACTCAGATGAGTCCAACAATTGTATAGACCATGGACACTCCATCCTCATGCATTTTATTACCAGTGCCCAACTGAGCTTCTACAAAAATGTCAGATGGTTCAGAGGCCTCGATTCTCTGCTCCCTGTACTGCCCTGGCCTCTACTCATTTCAAGACATCTGCTAAGGACTACTTTTAAACCACTGGTTGAGACCTGCCTACTACCACTGATGCCATCCACCTCTTCCCCTGTCATTTTTGGGGGCCAGCTTATGCTATTTGCACACAACTGACTGATAGCTGGGCCCTGGAGATTATCCATCTCAGGTACTCCATAGAGTTCCTCTGTTTCCCATAGAGTTCCCAAAGCCCCTTCTAGGACCACTATCACAAGGTGATTCTTCAATAGGAAGAGGAATTCCTCCTACACTAGGGGGCAATAGAATGTGTCCTGCCTCAGCATCATAGGGGATGGTTATTCTCTCCATATTTCCTATCCCCTAAAAGAATGGAGGATGGAGACCCATTCTGGATCTTCGACAATTCAACATCTTTATTTGAAAGCTGAAATTTCAGATGATTATGTATGCATCAATCCCTTTCCTTCAGAAAGAGGTGTGGTTCACTACTCTTGACATGAAGGACTCGTACTTCCATATCGACATTACCGCCTCCCACAGGAGATTCCTGCATTTTGTGATGGGCCAGGAACATTTCCAGTTTTGAGGTCTTCCTTTTGGACTAGCGACCAGAGTGTTCACAAAAGCCTGCTGTAGGGTGGCAGCCCAGATTAGGTTCCAGGGCTATACAGATTTCCTGTACCTGGATGACTGGCTCTTGGTAGGCTGCTCCCACCAGGAGGTCGGGTTGCCAACAATTTCTCAGACAGCTTCTTGCAACCCTAGGTGTTTGCATAACCAGAGAAAAGTCCGTCTTATCAACCACAAGGATGATAAACTTTATTGGAGCAACGTTGGACTCTGTTTCTGGGAGAGCTTTCCTTCCACAGATTTTGGATAATGAACAACCTGAATGCACGAATTACCCACAAACTATCGTGTGGAGGTGCCTTTTGTTTTAGGCCACATGCCATGTGCACATACGTGACACTGTTCCCCAGGCTTCATCTGTGATGGCTCCATTTGGTCTATTTACTGGACTAGGACCACTTTAACTCAAGAGTGACTGTCCCCACCAGAGTCATCTTCTCCCTTTCCTGGTGGTCAAACTCAGAAAAGGTGAGGTTGGGCGTTCCCTTCCATACTTCCATCCCCAATGTTACCATTGTGGTGGTTTCATCCCTCTTAGGGTGGGGTTCCCACCTGAAAAACCACACTGCTCAGGGTACCTGGACCTCATGGAAGGTCAGACTGCACATCAGCATCTTAACTGAGAGAAGTCTGCTTTGCATGCAAGGCCTTTCTGCCACTCATATGCTCACTTCATATCTAACTGATGTCAGACAATATCACCACTGTGGTTTACAAAAACACACAAGGTGGAGCCCTATGCCTGGAAGCAGTCAGGTTCTGGAACTGGTGCATAAGAACTCCTTAGCGGACTACCTAAGTAGATACTTCTCAGCGGACCACGAGTGGGAGAGCCATGACTCCATCTTCAGCAAAATATTCCCACAATGTGGTACACCTTAATGGGACCTCTTTGTATCCCAAACAGAAAATTTTCCCTGTATTGCTCCAGAAGAGCCATAGGTCCCAGGGTAATGCCCTTCTGTTGTCCTGGACAAACGACCTTAGATATGCCTTTCCTCCCACTTCGTTTCTTATGACCTGTGGAAGCTGGGTAAGTTGCAACAAAACCAGTGTCATTCTCCTAGCACCCAACTGGCCCAGACAGTTTTGGTTCATGGCACTCCTGAGAATGTCTGCCCAACCCCCAGCCAAGATCTGCCCCTTCCTGAACCTCCTTAATCAGACATCCCAATTCAGACACTCTCCACCCAACAGCCTGGTGTTTGGATGGGTGTTGGGAATAGAATGTTCCTGCTCTGCTCCTGTTCACACTATTCTTACTCTCCAAAGTAGGAAAGATTTGACTAGAACCTGATATCTGGCCAAATGGGGGCACACCACAATCAACATTCTCCATTTACTGTATGTATTCTGAACATCTTAGATTATCTCCTGTTCCTGAATGCCTCAGGTGTCTCCATTAGTTCATTGTAGATCCACCTTCCAGAGACTAGAGCCTTTCTTCCTCCGGTAGACAGACCTGTTTTCAAACACCCAGCTACAGTATGGTTTATGAAGGGCCTAATGTCCTTCCCACCACTGATCAAACCCACACCTCAATGGGATCTTAATCTTGTCCTGTCAACCCTCACCAGACCATCATTCGAACCCTTAGCGACATGCTCCCTGTCCCACTTGTCCATGAAGGCTGCATTGCTGGTGGCTATCATTTTGCAGAAGGGTCAGTGAGCTAGGAGCCATCATAGCAGACCTTCCTTATACAGTTTTTCCTCAAGGAGAAGGTTTCCCTTTGCTTGTATCCAAAATTTCTCTCCGAAGTTGTTTATGGAATTCCACATCCATCAAACTGTCCACTTACCAGTCTCTTTTTCCAAAGCCCCATGCCTCCCCCAAAGAGAAGAGACTTCACTCACTCGATGTCCAGCATGCCCTGGTGTTCTACCTGCAGAGAACCAATCCAGTCAAAGTCACCAAGACTTTTTATTGCCATAGCAGAAAGATCACATGGGCAAGTTATATCCTCCTGAAGGAGCTCAAGTGGGTTTTAGGATGCATCCTAGAGTGCTGCAGGTTAGTACACATCTCTGCACCTGGGAATGATGTCACAGCTTACTTCATCAGAGCACAACATGCCTCTGTGGTATCCCTGCAGGAGGTCCTGATATAAGACACTTGCAAAGCAGCCACCTGGAGTTCACTACACACTATGCATTAGTTCACGCCTCTGTGGCAGATGCAGCAGTGGAAGCTTGTCAATCAACCATGTGTGGAATACATGTAGGTACCAGAAGAAATAAAGGTTCTCAGAAGAAATGGAGATTACTTCCCTATAACTGGAAGTTCTTTGAGATGTGTGGTCCCAATCTGTATTCCACTGCCTGCCCTCCATCCCCTGAGCTTTGGCCCCTATTAGATTTGCGGTGCAAAAAGGAACTGGAGAGTTGTTGACTTGCACTGGCTCTTATTTCCTCAGTCAGGAGCATGAGGAGACCTACTGCACATGTGCAGGCCAATGGACACTGCTTGTGAGAATTTCCGGAATTTGGCGCATGCATATCCATGTTTGGAATACAGATAGGGACAACACTCCTTCCAATCAGTTGCTATGGATCATTTTCTTTCCTTAGCATCAAAGAAGGTGATGGGAGGGTGTAAGAATAGATTCAGTTTACTTCTCATTGTTCATTTAAGGGCTGGAGTCTTGTCCACCCGCAACCGGAAAAGTGTTTAGTTCCCTAAATCAGAAGATGCCCTGAGATCTACGTGGTCTCTGCACAGCAGCTTTGCTGCTCCCTCTCAGCCAAGAGTGTCACAGCTCCTGAGGCTCCCTTTCTTCCTTTTCCTTTGCTGCTTCATTTTTTCTGTCAGCTTCTCAGTTTTCCCTGCTGTCACGCTGAACCTGGGGAGCAGAAGGATTACCCTTCCCCTGGGGTTTTGCTCCTCACAAGTCCTTGACTCAATATATTCATCAACAATTTCTGCTGCCTCCAAAACTGTGGAAGGTTTTTTTTTTTTTTTTTTTTTTTTTTGTCACAGATAGCTGCTTTTACCTCATCAGTGACTGTCCACAATAATTGCTTTTGTGCCACCAAATCAAATAGCTTGTGATAGCTACCTTCAGCCCCTGCCCCAACTACCTATTTTTCATATAATTACACATGAGTGACATTGTCAAACATTTTAAGATTTCTGTACTTCAATCGATAGGACGCAGGGATGATCTTAAACCTCTTCAATTCATTTTCTTCAAATTTCTTATATACCATGGCATCACCCACCTCCATATCATTAAACACTTGTCTGGCTTTCCCAGTCAACCTGGTTAAGATGATGGGCATCCATTTATCTTCTGGAATCTTACAGATTCCACACAGGCTCTCAAAGGTAGATAGGAGCTCCTCAATGCAGTCAGTCTCTTGATAAATTGGGCAGGCTTTCTTCTACTCCCTGCAGTTGAGCGGGGATGTACTCAGTCTGAGGCTGCTCTTTTTGCTGCTTCAGTGCATAAGTTCTCCCCTCAGCTGCTAGCTTCTCCATGCATCTTTGTGGGCTTCCTTCTCAATTTCAGCGTTGGCTTTGCATCTTATTGGTAGGCTCTTTCCTCGGTTTCTTTCTTCTCCTTGCTCTGGTGCTCCGCCATCCTTATTTCATGCTTGCATTCTTTCTCAGCTTTTTGAGTATTGTAGTCGGCCCACTTCCCTTGCAGTATCCGGGGCTGCAGGGTCCTTGGACACTTGGACGTGGCTTATGAACAAAGCTCTCAGTTTCTGGTTTTCCTCTTAAAGGATAACCCCCTTTGCAAGCACAAATGCTCAGGGTCTCTTGTCCCAAGACCCACATATGACTGTGGTTCACTCGTTGTGGTGGATCTTTAACCCTTAAAACTCTCAATATCAAATTTAAGCTTTTAATAGCATTGGCTTATGATCTATAAACCCAATTGACCTGTGGCATGTGAATTCTGTCACAACTACATCAGTTGTCATGCTGTCTGGCGGGCTCACAACTGAGTGCCTACTTAAGAGCAGACTGTCAGAAAACAGGACAGACAACCCAAACTGGTGGTATTTATGTTCTATATTTAGATTTCATCAAGCCAGAGACAAATGAGAACTCCTGCATCACTACCAGTGTTACCATGGAGTCAAAGACAGTCCCCTCAGATTCTCCAGTCTATTTTGCCACCCAGACAAACTACATTTTTGTGATAAAAGGTCACTTAAACAAAAAATCACACCACATCAGGTTGATCCCAGTCCCAGTCACTTACCCCAAATCAGTTGGTGCTCTAGATCTTATACCAAAGACAACAGTGGTGGCCAATTCTATAGTAAACAAACTAAAGGTTTATTAAGGAAAGGAAGTGAGAGTTATTGAGAGGTTAAAGCAGGTAAAATATATGCACAGGTGAGTCAGTTTGTAATTCCAAATAGTGGCAGTGATGTAATAAACTGGCAGTTTCCCAAAAGTCTTTTCAGGATACCCAGATTGTCTCTGGGGATCTCTGCTTTGCATCTGGTACACTTCCCTGTAAGAGTTCAAATAGTCAAAAAATGAAGGATCATTCCCTGAATCCATACTTATAGCTTTGTCTCACAGAAAACAGTCTGACAGGGTCACTACCCACTTGGGCTTTTTCTTTGATGGCAGAGAGTGAGGAATGCATTTTCAGTCTTTGACCTCCGATCATCACACACAATGACCACTTGCTTTGAAATTAGCTCTTTTCTGTTAGAATTCTTCATTTGCATTCTACAAGGCTTCTTTCTCATCTGATGGGTTATAGTGACAAGGGTATATATAATGTAAGTTTGTTATTGCATTATAACAGGATACAGTAAGTGAAAACAATGCAAGTAACATCCCATTAGTTTTCATGAAGTTTAAACACCAATCACTTTGATCTATTCTAATACACAATGAATTGGCCTGGGGCTTCGGCAATTAACCTTATTCCTCTCTTCCTCCATCTAAATCTTTATTGCCTGACTCCCTTTCAGTTGTGTGCATTGTAACTAGAATGGGTCAAAAAATTGAATGGAAAAAGTTTTTGTTGGGAAGTGTTTTTTCTTAGAAAAATTTAAAAAATTCACAGAGAAAAAATTGTTTCAAAAATGTTCATTTGTTTTCTTTGATGAAATTGGGAAATGGAAATTTTGAATTTTTTTTCCAATGTGTGTGGGTTTTCCCCTCACCCCCTTTTCAATGGGGGAAAAAAAAGAAAGGGGGTAAAGACACAAAAAAAAAAAAAAAGGGGGGGGGGATGGAAAAAGCAGAAGCAAAACCAACAAAAAATGAAATGTTGAGAGCAAATTTTTTTGGAATTTTTTGTATAAGAAAAATTGTTCCTTATTGAAAGCTGCAGAATGAAAATACTTCAGTTTTTCCTTGATTTCCCCCTCTGTTTTTGATCAATTCTAATTGTAACCAATAATGGAGTTTGGATTGCTCTTGCTATTGACTGGAGAGTGACCAGAGGAATGGGAGACAGATGGCACTTAGCTCATAGAGCTCAGGTTTTGCTCATTTTAAATCAGTATGGCATTAACAATGGCAAATAAAATATTTGCCAAAGCACCTAAAGGCCCCAGTTGACCCTGTACATGCACGTTCAGAGAGAGCCCCTGACTGGAAGAGTTGCAGTCTAAACAAACAGGACCAGAAAAGGGTGGGAGAAAGGAAGTATCATTATCTCCTTTACAGATAAGGAACTGAAACAGAGACGAAGTACATGCCCAAGGTGACACAGTAAGTCTGTGGCAGAATTAGGATTTGAACTTATCTACTGAGTCCCAGTGCTGTGCCCTAATCACAAAAACCGTTTTCCTGTAAGTGCTGATATACTCAGTGCTTAATTATCTTAGCTTCTTATCTGCACATAAACCAGATTCTAATCTAATCTATTTTCCTGTACTGCAGCTGTGAAACACAGTATTAAAAAAAACAAAAACAAACAAAAAACCCAACAACCCTTGAAAAACCAATGCTAACCTAACCTAATGTGGGCATTTATACTGCATGGATGGGTCTTTCTGGCTATTCCCCAAACATATACCCCAAAAGGGAGACAAAAACTACATTGCACATTCCTTCCTTTGTGATTTTTGCAGAGATCTAGCACATTGGGGGCACTACCAAAAGACACAATTACTGCCAACAGTTCAAGGTCTTAAAATTCAGCCCTTATGGTGATTAAAGTGATGAGGTTTTACTGTTGTTGTTAAAATAGACTACTGTTGAGTGGGTAAGGAGAGGAATGATATTTTATATTTCTTATCCCCTACTTGATATTATATATATCTATATATATATATAGAGATATAGATATATAAAAAAATCAAGTAGGGGATAAAGATATGTGTAAATTCATTTTATACTGGAGAGTCCTAAGCAGGCTGTAAAAAATGATATGCTGTTAAATTTAGCTCCCTAAGTGTGTGTTTAAAATAGTACAAGAAGAAAAAAATATTTTTTTATCTTTCCCTGGGTTTTTGAAAAGTAGAAGCACTGAGCATTAATCAAATGATAGCATTAAATTAGCACAATGGTCTTTAAGGGATTTGAGGACTTCATTCTGATGGATGAGCTGCTCATTTAGTACAAACATACAAAATCCTATGGAGAATTTCGATAGACTAAGTTTTCTTGTGGAAAACTTTCCTCATTAACATCAGCTTGTTGTGGAAATCTAGAATAAGAGAAATGTAGGGCTTGAAGGGACCACAAAAGGTTAGCTAGTCCAGCCCCCAGCGCTGAGGCAGGACCAACTAAACCTAGATTATCCTGGACAGGTGTTTTTTCCAATCTGTTCTTAAAAACCTCCAATAACACTGCTCTACAGCCAAAATGCTCATGAAATAAATGTAGTCAAACTTTACTAATTCTGGGTCACTGAGAACGAAAATGATGCTTAAAATTGTTGATTGGCTCTAGTTTTCAAGATTTGCTATTGGGTCAGTATATACAAACCATGACTTGGGAATGGCGGAGGATAAGTGAGTTATAAAGGGAAGGGATCTCAATTTAAACCAGAAATGACTAAAATACATCTTTGACTGAATCTATGAATAAATCTATGACTGGATTTGGACAGTACTTGCTTTTTAGGCAAAACAATGAATGATGCAATCTGACGCTGGTATTGCGTCATACATGATATGAATTGCATCATGTTATTCCTAGAAGTCATGGATGATGCAATCATAACGAAGCTTATGTCACTCTGCTGAACAAATTGCCCTATATCAGCTCTAGAAATCATACAGTGTCGTGCTCTCTTATTTGTCAGTGTTTGATTTTGCAAAGGAACACATTTCTGTTTAGCCAAAGTGAGCAGAGATGCCTCGTACTTGTGTGAACATTGCAGATAACTTCTGCTATGTTTGTGGTGAAGTGACTTTTGCATCACAAAAGCACAGTATAACCACTATGGTTAAGAAAGCCTATCACCTTTATTTTGGCTGCAAAATTGGAGATCAGGACAAGAGGTGGGCCCCACACGTATGCTGCAACACTTGTGCAACAAATCTTCACCAGTGGTTGAACAGGAAAAGGAAATCTATGCCTTTTGCAGTGCCAATGATTTGGAGAGAGCCAGCAGATCATACCAGCAATTGTTACTTCTGCATGGTGCCTCCAGTTGGGAAAGGTGTGTCAAAGAAGAAAAAGTGGACTGTGCATTATCCAAACATTCCATCAGCTATTCGCCCAGTACCCCACGGAGAAGGACTGCCGGTTCTTGATGCACCAGAATCATTCTCATTTGAGTCAGAAGAGGAAGAGGATGAAACTTCTGGTCCTGAACCATCAGTGTCACAGGACCCACATTTTCTCCCATCCTCCTCCTCTGAACCACACCTCATAACACAAGGTGAACTGAATGACCTTGTCAGGGATTTGGAACTACCCAAGAGTAAGGCAGAGCTGTTGGGCTTCAGACTACAGCAGTGGAATCTCCTGGCAGGTGCTGTTAGGGTTTCCATGTTCCGTGACCGTCAAAAGGATCTTGTCCCATTCTTCTTCATGGAAGGTGATCTTGTAGCCTGCAACAAGATCAATGGTGTGATGGCAGCCCTCAACATCATTTACAATCCAGATGAGTGGAGACTGTTCATTGATTCATCGAAGACGAGTCTTAAAGCTGTTTTACTGCATAATGGCAATGTTTTGCCATCAATTCCAGTTGGTCATGCAGTCCATATGAAGGAAACCTATGACAACATGAAACAACTTTTGAGGTGCATAAACTATGACCAACATCAGTGTAGCTTTGTGGCGATTTGAAGGTTGTTGCTCTCTTGCTTGGTGTGCAGACTGGATACACAAAGTACTGCTGTTTTCTCTGCGAATGGGATGGTCGTGCAAGAGATTCCCACTACATCAAGAAAGATTGGCCACTCCGACAGTCATTGGAGCCTGGGAGGAAAAGTGTTCAGCATCCACCACTTGTTGAATCAAGGAAGATTTTGTTACCACCCTTACACATCAAGCTGGGTCTGATGAAGAACTTTGTCAAGGCCATTGACAAAACACAAGCACCTTTCAAGTACCTCCATGGAAAATTTCCAAGGTTAAATGAAGCTAAGATAAAGGAAGGTGTCTTTGTTGGTCCTTAGATTCGTGAACTTCTTCGAGATGATGCATTTGACCATGCACTGCATGGCATGGAAAAGACAGCATGGAAAGCCTTCCAGTTAGTGGCAATAAATTTTCTCGGAAACAACAAGGCAGACAACTACAGGTTGTTGGTGGAAAACCTCCTCAAGGCATATAAAAGCCTTGGTTGCAACATGTCACTAAAGAAACATTTTTTGCACTCTCATCTAGATTTTTTTCCACCGAACTGCGGAGCAGTGAGCGACGAGCACGGCGAGCGATTTCACCGGGACATTGCAACAATGGAGAAACACTATCAGGGCAAATGGAGCCCATCAATGCTTGCAGACTATTGCTGGAGAGTGACAAGAGATGCTCCATTTAATGAATACAAGAGACAAGCCAAGAAGCGCCGAGTAGACACTGAATAGGACTAAACTATGTACATAATAGTTTTTTGCCTTTTGTTTCATAATAAATTTTATTTATATAACCCTTTTGCTGATTTTTAAAGTGTTACATAAACAGGACAGGTGAAATATTATCATGTAAAGCAACCATAAACACATGAAAAGACCTAGGTTTACAATTTATGATTAAAACTCTACTATCTACACAATATATATAGACATAAAATGTAAAAACTTAAATATCTTAGAAACAGTAGCCAATCAGTTGTTTTATTTGTCATATTTGAATTCAGCACATCAAAATACATAATAAATAGCACATTTTATCTCTGAAGCAGATGACTTCTCAAAAATTGTAGAGCAGTGTAATGTGGGGCTTCCACAACCTCCCTTGGAAGCCTGTTCCAGAGCTTAATTATCCATATAGTTAGAAAGTTTTTGCTCATATCTAACTTAAATCAACATTGCTGCAGGTTAAGCCCATTACTACTTCTCCTATCTTTGGTGGACATGGAGAACAATTGATGATGGTCCTCTTTATAACAACCTCTGATGTATTTCAGGTCCCCTTCAGTCTTCTTTTCTCAAAACTAAACATGTCCAGTTTTTTCTTAATCTTTCCTTGTAGGCCAGGTTTTCTAAACTATATAATTTTTGTTGCTCTCCGCTAAATTCTTTGCGATTTGTCCATATCTTTCCTAAAGTGTAGGGTGGCCAGATGTCCCGTTTTTGGGGTCTTTTTCTTATATAGGCTCCTATTACTCCCCCACCCCCGTCCCGATTTTTCACACTTTAGTAGGTCTGGTCACCCTACTAAAGTGTGGCATCCAGAACTGGACACAATGCTCCAACTGAGGCCTCACCAATGTCCAGTCAAGCAGGATAATTACTGCCCATGTCTTACATACTACACTCTTGCTAATACACCACAGAATGACATTAGCCTTTTTTTTTGCCATTGCAGCCCATTTTTGTCTCATTCAATTTATGATCCATTATAACCCAATAGAATATGTTGTAGTCACTGTTGTAAAGCACATTTTTACTATTGGGGCTTCTTGGGCTCCCCATTGTGGAACTCAAGAAATGCCCTGTTTAACATCTTTGATGGTAGGGGGATGTGTTTGATATCTCCAGTCGCTGTTGCTGTGATAGAGGCTACATCGCTTACCCAAGATCTCACTCGTGGTTTGTGCCATCAGAAGCCATACACCAGAAGAAAAAAACCCAGATCCTTTTCAGCAGTACTTCTGCCTATCTGATTATTCCCCATTTTGTAGTTGTGCACTTGATTTTTGATTCCTAAGTGAAGTACTTTGCACTTGCCTTTACTTGTTGATTTCAGACCAATTGTCAAGGTCATTTTGAATTCTAATCCTGTCCTCCAAAGTACTTGCAACCTCCCCCAGCTTGAGGTCATCTGGATCTTTTATAAGCATACTCTCTACTTCATTATTCAAATAATTAATAAAAACATTAAATATAAATCCTCTTTGTTCCCCTTTTCAAAGATAGGTCCTATGTTTGCCTTTCTCCACTCCTCTGGGACTTCACATGTCCTCCATGAGTTATCAAAGGTAATTGCTCTCATTTCCCAGATTGCTTCAGCTAGTTCCTTAAGTACCGTAGGGTGAATTCATCAGGCCTTGCCAACTTGAATAATCTGACTTCTCTAAATATTTTTAAACCTGTTCTTTCCCTATTTTGCCTTGTGTTCCTTCCCCCTGGTTGTTTATATTAATTGTTAAGTATCTGGTCACAATTTACCCTTTTAGTGAAGATTTAAGCAAAATAGACATTAAATACCTCAGTTTTTTTGGTGTCATTTGTTATGAGCTCTCCTTCCATGCTAGGTAGAGGACCTAACTTTCCTTCATCTTTCTCTTGCTCTGTCTTTTATGTCCCTTGCTAGGTGTAACCCACTTTGTGCGTTAGCTTTTCTAATTTTGTCCTTACATGCTTGTGCTATTGTTCCTTTCCCCTTAGATTTTCCTGCAGTAGAGCCTTACCTGCCAGTTCTCTGAGTTTGTTAAAGTCTGTGTTTTCAAAGTTCATTGCCCTTACTTTGCTGCTCTCACTCCTTCCTTTCCTTAGAACCATGAAATCTATCATTTCACAATCACTCACCCAAATTGCCTTTAACTTTCAGATTTGCAACTAAGTTCTCCCTGTTAGTCAGAATCAAGTTTAATATGGCTGCTCCTGGTTATTTCTTCCACTTTTTGAACCAAATTGTCCCCAAGACATTCCAGGAACTTACTGGATATTTTGTGTTTTGCCATATTACTTTTCCAACAGATGTCTGGGTAGTTGAAGTTCCTTGTTACTGCCAGGTCTTGTGGTTTTGGATATATCTTTTTGTTCTATAAATGCCTCATGCCACTCCTCTTCCTGATTTGGTGGCCTATAGTAGACACTTAATGTGAAATTGACCCTATTTTTTTCCCCTTTATCTTCTTCCAGAGTTTTTCAACTGGTCTGCCTCTCACCTCCTTCTGTATCTCAGAACAAGTGTATGTATTTCTGATGCAGTCTCAACACCTCCTCTCTTTTTCCCCCTTGCCTGTCCTTCCTGGAGCTGTACCCATCCATACCAATATTCCAGTCATGAGATTTATCCCACCAAGTCTCTGTGATGCCTAAGTAATGATTTAGCTTATGTACTAATACTTCTGATTCTCTTTGTTTATCCCCCATACCTCTTGCACTTGTATATAGATATCTAAGATGTAGAGCAGATTTTCTCCACTAATTTCCCTCTTGTTGCTACTATGTCCCTATTGTAATTTTCCATTCCTGACCCCCAACATCCTGTCCTCTTTTTTATACCTACCTTGACACTTTTGTCACTTGCCCTCTTTGAACTTGGTTTAAATCCCTTCTCAGTAGGTTGGTGAGTTGGCGCATGAAGATGCTTTTCCTATTCTAGGTCAGATAAACCCCATCTTTTCCCAGTAGTTGTCCTTCCTGGAACAGCATCCCGTGGCTGAGGAAGCCAAAGCCCTCCCATCGACACAATCTGTGCAGCCATGCTTTCATCTCCAGGGTGTGCGTGTCTCTGCCTGGGCCCTTCCCCTCAACCAAGATGATGGACAAGAACACTACCTGTGCCCCTGACTCCTTCCCCCTTGCTCCCAGAGCCCTGTAGTCACTACTGATTTGCTCCGGGCCATACACGGCAGAATCATTAGTGCCCATGTGTCTGAGCAGCATGGGGTGGTGGCAGGGGTGAAAGTAACTTAAAGGACTTACCGGTACGCTGGAGTCCTGAGCAGGGGGAGGGGCCTCAACCGGAACAGGCGTGGCCTTTAAATCCCCAGGCCCTTTAAATTGAGATTTAAAGGGCCAGGGGCTCTGCTGTGATAGCAGCGGTCGGAGCCCCAGGCCCTTTAAATCACCGCTGGAGCCCCCAGCCACCGTTGCTACCCCAGGGCTCTGGCAGTGGGGCTCTGGCGGCGATTTGAAGGGCCCGGGACTCCCGTAACTACTACTGCAGGAGAGCCCCGGGCCCTTTAAATTGCTGCCTGAGCCCCGGGGCTCCCGGGTGCCACTGCTACCCTGGGGCTCCAGCGGCGATTTAAAGGGCCCGGGGCTCCAGCTGCTGCTGCAGCTCTCTTACCTGCTTCCTGAGGGACTTCATCAACTGACACCTCTCAAACCAGATGGTTTCTCCTGCCTGACTTTTATTGGCAGGGACATGCAGGCAATATTCCCACCAAGTCAAGACCAGGACCTGAGTAGAAACCTCCAGGGTCAGGATGCCTGTCTGGCCGAGCCCCCACAGGTGCAGGAAGAGGAATAGCTAGCAGCAGTGCTGGTGAAGTGCCATTTTCCTCCCACTGCAGTTTCTTCCTTGTAATTTCCTTCCCTACCTCCCTGCCTTCTTCAGCTGGCTAACTCCCTTAGTCTCTAGGGTGACCAGATGTCCTGATTTTATAGGGACAGTCCCGATTTTTGGGTCATTTTCTTATATAGGCTCCCATTACTCCCTACCCCCATCCCGATTTTTCACATTTGCTGTCTGGTCACCCTATTAGTCTCCCAGCTGTCTTCCTCTGACCAGCCATGTTTCTCACCAGCCACTGGGAACCTGTATGCATTTTAAAGCCTGGCCCCCACACATAGCAGGAATGGGTGACTCAACCCCTCTCACTCAGCTGCCTCTAATCACTGGCCTATTCAAAATAATTGCACTACACTTACTTCAAAGTGCCCTGCTAGAGCCCTTTATATAGGAGAGTTATAAATGGCTTCAATGTCTTTTCACAATTATAACTAATTTTATTGCTCAGGTAAAGCCCCAGTTAAGAACTGATTCTCCTCCAATGTAATAAAATAATGTATGTATCTTTCAAATACAGAATTACACCAAAGCTAGGTTTTAGGATAAAATAGAAACAACATTCATGAATAGTTGTCACAAGGGGAAGTCTAAATGTATGCATCTGGTTGATTCCGCCCCTTCACCCCCCAAAGGTGCTAGCAGCTCCTATTTAAGTCTCCCGAGCATGGGGAGAATGCTGGAAATGGGAGGAGCAATGTGAAGGAGGAGGATGACCACCATCCACAGTGCTTCAATGATCTCTGGTTATATTTCAGCTGCTAGTGGACTAACAGCTAATATAAATTAGAGCAACCATAAGTTTGCTCTAGTTTTATGCCACTTTTACCCTTGTAAAAGTAGTTTACTATATTTATTATATTCCATAAACATGTCTGTTTCCTGGAAAAATAATGCGTTGCTGTTTTTAAGGGGGCAGAACAAAGTAATTTTGTACTTACTTTGGTAAAGAACTCCTTTTGGATTTTAATTTAGGTATCAAAAGTGTGGCGTATGTTTCAAATTGTAACCAGTTGCCTTTGACTTTCATATAATCACCTTTTCCAGCCTAAGGCAGTTAAATTCATATAGTCCAGAAAAGAGAAATCGTTTGAAGTCTCCTTTGGAGTGAGTGCTGACTTGCTGCTCATGATTGAAGTTTTACAGACAGAATCAAGGACAATAGGCTTTTGGCAGAGAATGTTGATAACTTTGCAAGGATGAATTATGATAGGTGGCTAGTTAGCGATCGTGGGAAGATCCAGGAGCCCACAGACTTGTAAGCCTGACCTGTGCAGTAGAACAGATAATGGAAACATTCATAAGGGATAAGATTCTCTAGCATTAGATAATGAACACTTGCGGAAAGGCCAGTTTGCATGACTTGATGAGCGGAAGAGCCTATCTGATAAATCTGATGCAGTTCACAGAACACATTAGTGACCTGGTGGGTAAAGATAAAGCAGCACTCAAAAATGTATGAAGATTTTAGAAAAGCTTTGAATTTCCCTTTTGCACGTTCCCCTTTTGCCTCACAAAAATACTGCTATATGAAATCAATAAGCACAGCGTATGGATTTGAGAAGTGCAGTGTAATAGTTGATTACGGTGCTGTGTGAAATATTGGACTGGGCCCCGAGAGTGTGGGATAGATGCTCCTATGATGTATAATGCGGAATAAGTAAATTGGTACGAGGGAAGTATGGAAATAGATTAAAGTCTGGGCATTAGATGTTAAGATTTTGCTCTCTGCCAAATGTCACATGTTAATAATGGTAACTAATTATAGTATGTTGTGACCTCTGCTCATCATGCTGACCAGTAAGGTCTCATTCTTTCCTTGTGCTCCCCTTTATCCTTGTCGTATCCTCCTGTTTTCTGATATGTAAATTGTAAACTCTTTACAGAAGAGGCTGTCTCTTTACGATTTTCTACAGTACTGTTTGATGCATGATTGGGGCCTTAGTATATATAAATAACTATTAATAAATAGAAGGTATTGGTAAAAAGAACCATTATTAGAGGAGAAAGGTAAAAATGACACGCTGGTCTGTTACAGGACTCTGCAGTCATAACTTCTGAGATAGATTGACCCATTTCGGTGTGAGAGGCCCCAGGTGTAAATCAGGAGTAAAGGAGTTACTATAGTGTGAGAACAGGAATTTGGCTTTATAGTTCTGAAAGAAGGAAATTTGAGGGAACTACTCAGCGCTGGTACAGAAATAATCCAAGAGTATTGCATTCATACTAGTTAAAGTGATGAACTATAGGTTGATTTCTGATTCTGTAGGATTATTAGAACAAAATTTGCTGGGCCATATGGATTTTTGTTGATGTCTAATATTACAATTTAAAAAAAAAATGTCAGTTGGCTTTTAAAAATATTTTGTTGTAATCACTTCTCGCACCTCTCCAATCTTTAGGCTGTCTCCCTGGCCACACTGACTCAGCCAGCTTCTTTTGAAGCACCTTTTGGGGGGATTACACAATCTCTTTCCTATGATCAAGGAGTCAGATTGTAGCCTTCACCGTTCACTTGGCTTCCTCTGAAGTCCGATTTCTTCTCTCTGGTGGATCCAGCAGCAATTGTGCCCCCAGCAATCAAATTCTTATTCAGGATAAATAAATGTTTAATGGAACATAAGCTAGACTAAGCACTGTGATGTGTGTGTTGCAGTTTAATGAATTACAGGGATATTTGTTAAGCAAGATGAAACATTGTACATGGTAGAAAGTCCTTTTGTTTGACTCAAAAGCTGTCTGAGTGACCTTAGCCAACTCTCCAACAGTTGAGCTCAGGCTTGCATGTTTATGAAAGGCTCAAGGAGGCATCCATGGTGCTTCTCATCTCTGCATTGCCTGCCAGTATCCTAGGGGTTATGTGTTGAACACCTTCCCAAACCAATCTGGAGGCTGCCTCATCCTTTTCCACAGTGTGGGTTGGGTGGGTTGATGCAAGAGCACCCCCTCTGGCCATGTGGATCATTGCACCTGAGTGCACTTTGGCAGGGCTGTCAGTCAGTTCCTGGTGCCCAGTGGGTCTGGAACCCCCTCAGTTCTTAAATGTCTCAGGGAGTTGTTAGGGGAACCCAGGCCCAGCCCTCTCCTCTGGGTTCCAGCTCTTAAGCCCTTAAGCCAGCCAGGCAGAATCAGGACTCAACTATTCCATCAGTGCCCTGAGCGTCTTCCTACCGCCCCTGGGTTCTGTAGGTTTTCAGCCTGTTGGGCCAGGTACTCAGAGTACTGTCTCTGAGCAGTTTTTCAGCAGCTTGGAGGCAAAAGTTCCGTTCTCCTGCCTGCTTGCTCCTCTGGCAGTCCCACCCTTCTGCTTCCCACCTCTTTTATTATTCCAGCTGCTATGAGGCTGCCAATCAGCACTGGTCTGCTAGCAGTACCTGCATTCTTGCTGGGTCAGCATGGGGTATATACACTCTTTGACACTAAGCCTCCAATCATTTTGTTCACTGTAATGACACTTCGGAAATATGTCCTGAACATATTGACTATACTCCGAATCCTTTAAAATTCTTCTTATACTACAGGGGATCTCTCCAGTTCTGTAGGTGAATTTCATTGAACTGAATAATGCAGAGTTCTTGTAAAACTGGAACGCTCAGTTCCTTCGGGATAGAAGGAATTTTAAAGGGATAGGGCTGGAGACATGACCATGTTGGCAGTTTGCCTCCAAACCACCAATACTAGGTATCTATGTAATACAACAAGGTTCAGAACTTGTAGTACCATATTACTACTCAGATATTCAGTTTACCTAGATTGTAAACTTTTGGGGAAGGGACCACCTGTGTCTCTTGTATTTGTACAGTAAGCCAAGCACAGTGGGACCCTGATCCATGACTAGGGCTCCTAAGCGCTACCACAGTACCAATACTTTATTATAATATCGCTAGAGACATGTAACAGAGAAGTTAGATTATTTTTTAAAGAATTATTAGCTAAATTCATTAGAATTTAGCTAATAATTCTTTAAAAAATAACCTAACTTTAAAAAATAACCTGAATTTAGCTAAGAGAGCAACATGCATCAGAAATATGGTGGAGCTTGTCCTAAAATGTATACAATTACTATTAATTTCTAGTTTCACAAAACAGCATGTTATCATAGTATATTTGGGTATGTCTACACTATGGGATTAATCTAAATTTATATAATTCAAATTTTGGAAACAGATTGTATAAAGTCGAATGTATGCAGCCACACTAAGCACATTAATTCGGCGGTGTGCGTCCATGTACTGGGGCTAGCGTCGATTTCCGGAGAGTTGCACTGTGGGTAGCTATCCCATAGCTATCCCATAGTTCCCACAGTCTCCTCCACCCATTGGAATTCTGGGTTGAGATCCCAATGCCTGATGGGGCCAAAAACATTGTCGTGGGTGGTTCTGGGTACATCTTCCCCCCTCTCCAGGGAAGCAACAGCAGATAACGGTTTCATGCCTTTTTTCTGGGTGAACAGTGCAGACGCCATACCACGGCAAGCATGGAGCCCGCTCAGCTCAAGACAGCAGTCATGAACATTGTAAACACCTTGCGTGTTATCGTACAGTTTATGCTGAACCAGAACCTGCAAAACCAGGCGGCAAGGCGTAGGCTATGGCAGCGCGGCGGCGAGAGTGATGAGGACATGGACATGGAATTCTATCAAACCGCAGGCCCCGGTGCTTTGGAGATCATGCTGTTAATGGGGCAGGTTATAGCCATGGAACGCCGATTCTGGACCCGGGAAACAAGCACAGACTGGTGGGACCGCATAGTGTTACAGGTGTGGGATGATTACCAGTGGCTGCGAAACTTTCGCATGCGTAAGGACACTTTCTTGGAACTTTGTGACTTGCTGTCCCCTGCCCTGAAGTGCCAGAATACCAAGATGAGAGCAGCCCTCACAGTTGAGAAGCGAGTGGCGATAGCCCTGTGGAAGCTTGCAACACCAGACAGCTACCGGTCAGTCGGGAAGCAATTTGGAGTGGGCAAATCTACTGTGGGGGCTGCTGTCATGCAAGTAGCCAAAGCAATCACTGAGTTGCTGCTACAAAAGGTAGTGACTCTGGGAAATGTGCAGGTCATAGTGGATGGCTTTGCTGCAATGGGATTCCCTAACTGTGGTGGGGCGATAGATGGAACCCATATCCCTATCTTGGCACCGGAGCACCAGGGTACCCAGTACATAAACCACAAGGGGTACTTTTCAATGGTGCTGCAAGCACTTGTGGATCACAAGGGATGTTTCACCAACATCAACATGGGCTGGCCGGGAAGGGTTCATGATGCTCGCGTCTTCAGGAACACTAATCTGTTTAAACGGCTGCAGCAAGGGACTTACTTCCCGGACCAGAAAATAACCACTGGGGATGTTGAAATGCCAATAGTTATCCTTGGGGACCCAGCCTACCCCTTAATGCCATGGCTTATGAAGCCATACAAAGGCAGCCTGGACAGGAGTCAGGAGCTGTTCAGCTACAGGCTGAGCAAGTGCAGAATGGTGGTAGAATGTGCATTTGGCCATTTAAAAGGTTGCTGGTGCTCGTTACTGACTCGGTCAGATCTCAGCCAAACCAATATCCCCATTGTTATTGCTGCTTGCTGTGTGCTCCACAATCTCTGTGAGAGTAAGGGGGAGACCTTTATGGCAGGGTGGGAGGCTGAGGCAAATCGCCTGGCTGCTGATTACGCGCAGCCAGACACCAGAGCGATTAGAAGATCACACCAGGAAGCGCTGCGCATCAGAGAAGTTTTGAAAACCAGTTTCATGACTGGCCAGGCTATGGTGTGAAAGTTCTGTTTGTTGAAAACCCGCCCCCTTGATTGACTCATTCTCTGTAAGCAAACCACCCTCCCCCCTTAAATCACAGCTTGCTTTTAAAGGAAATAAAGTCACTATCGTTTAAAAATCATGTATTTTTTATTAATTGCTTATAAACATAGGGAGAGAACCGACAAGGTAACCTGGGTGAGGTTTGGGAGGAGGATAGGAGGGAAGTAAAAGGCCACTGAAAAAATTCAATATAATGACAGCCTTTTGCATGGGCTGTCCACTGGGGTGGAGTGGGAGGGTGCACGAAGCCTCCTCCCCCCTGCGTTCTTACACGTCTGGGTGAGGAGGATATGGAACATGGTGAGGGGGGAGGGAGGTTATACAGCGGCTGCAGCAGCAGTCTGTTATCCTGCTGCCGTTCCTGAAGCTCCACCAGACGCCGGAGCATGTCCGTTTGATCGTGCAGCAGACCCAGCATTGCAGCCTGCCACCTCTCATCTCGAGTGTCCCTCATGACCTCACGTTCACTGGCATCTTTCCTGTATTTAGATATTGTGTCCTTCCACTCATTCAAATGAGCTCTTTCATTGTGGATGCATTCCATTATTTCCGAGAACATCTCGTCTCGCGTCCTGTTTCTCCAACGCCTTATCTGAGATAGCCTTCGGGACGGAGGAGGGAGGCTTGAAAAATTTGCAGCTGCTGGAGGGAGGGATGAAAAAAAGGAGAGAAGTTTTTAAAATGATACATTTTACAGAACAATGTTTATACTCTTTCATGGTGAACAACACTATTCACATTACATAACACGTGTGATTTCAGTACAAGGCCGCATTTTCCATTTTAATATTGAGTGCCTGTGGCTTTGGTGTTAGAGATCACAGACGCAGGTCCGGGCAACAGAATTCAGCTTGCATGCGGCCATGGTAAGCCATTTTCTTTCGGCTTCTGCGCCCTCCTTTCCCACATACCAAGCAAAGCCCGTTGACTGCTGCGGTTTTCCTGTTAACCTTCAGCAGCAGAAAACAAACTAACCCCCCCCCGCATCCAATTCTCTGGGATGATTGCTTTATCCCTCCCCCCACCACGTAGCTGGTATCAGGGAAGATCCCTGCAGAAACCAAACTAACCCCCTGCCACCCCTCCCGCCATGAATTATCTGGGATGATCGCTGTACCCCTCCCCCCACTGCGTGGCTGGTATCAGGGAAGATCCCTGCTAGCCAAACGCGAAAAGCTCAGGGCCAATTTCCCCCCCCCCCACGCTTGCCTAACTTCAGGGAAGAATTTCTTTTCAGCCACAGGCAAACAGCCCAGTAGGAACAGCCACCTCTGTCCCCTTAATTAAAGTCCCATATTTCAACCAGGTTACCATGAGTGATATCACTCTCCTGAGGATTACACAGCGAGATAAAGAATGAATGTTGCTTGAATGCCAGCAAACACTGGGACCATACGCTGCCAGGCTTTGTCATGCAATGATACCAGATTACTTGCTACTAGCATGGTGTGGTCAAGTGTCCTACCATGGAGGAGGGAATAAGGCTGCACTGCCAGAAACCTTTTGTTGTGGCAAGGCTTTTGGAGTAACTCCAGGAGAGCTTCATGGAGATGTCCCTGGAGGATTTCCGCTCCATCCCCAGACACGTTAACAGACTTTTCCAGTAGCTGTACTGACCGCGAATGCATCCCAAGTCTTCAGGGCAAAGTAATCATTAAAAAACGCTTGCTTTTAAAACAAGTTTTATATTTTAGAAGGTAAACTCACCTGAGGTCCCTTCCATTGGCTCATGGTCTTGGATACTGGCTTGGGAGGGTACTTCAGTCAGGCTGAGAAAAAGATCCTGGCTGTTGGGAGAACAGAGTGCTGTGTTCTCTCCGCAAGCTCGTCCTCGTCCTCCTCTTCCCCGTCCGCAGAATCCTCAGGTGTAGCTGATGAGATTACCCCCACCTCGGAATCCACGGTCAGAGGTGGGGTAGTGGTGGTGGCCCCCCCTAGAACTGCATGCAGCTTGGCGTAGAAGCGACATGTCCGCGGCTCTGACCCGGAGCGACCGTTTGCCTCCTTTGTTTTTTGATAGGCTTGTCTGAGCTCCTTGACTTTCACACGGCACTGATCTGAGTCCCTATTGAGGCCTCTATCCATCATGCCCTTGGAGATTTTTTCAAAAGTTTTGGCATTTCGTCTTTTCGAACGAAGTTCTGCTAGCACTGAATCCTCTCCCCATATAGTGATCAGATCCAGTACCTCCCGTATGGTCCATACTGGTGCTCTTTTTCGATTATCGGCCTGCATGGTTACCTGTGCTGATGAGCTATCTGTGGTCACCTGTGCTCTCCACACTGGGCAAACAGGAAATAAAATTCAAATGTTCGCGGGGCTTTTCCTGTCTACCTGGCCAGTGCATCCGAGTTCAGATTGCTGTCCAGAGCGGTCACAATGGTGCACTGTGGGATAGCTCCCGGAGGCCAATACAATCGAATTGCGGCCACACTAACCCTAATTCGAAATGACAATATTGATTTTGGTGCTACTCTGCTCGTCGGAGTGGAGTACAGAAATCAATTTTAAGAGCCCTTTATTTAGAAATAAATGGCTTTGTTGTGTGGAGAGGTGTAGGGTTAATTCGATTTAATGCTGCTAAATCCGAATTAAAGTCATAGTGTAGACCAGGCCTTTGTTCTGTTCTAACTGCAAGGAGGGAAAATGGCAGAATTAGATCAAGCAAAATTCCAGAAAAGAAGAGCATAAAAGTTATTTGAAGAAAAATCACACTCAAACACAGAGGTGCATTAAGGTTTTGTGGGGCCCTGGGCCAGAACAAGCGGGGGGGGGCCTCTCCCCACCCCTTCAGCCTGAGGCCCAGGCCCATGTTCTACCCCTTCCACCTGAGGCCCTGCCCACAGCCCCACCCCTCTCTACCCTTTCCCCAAGGATGGGGGTGTTCTGCAGGGGTTCCCCGATCCTGCAGCTTCTTCTGGGAATGGGGGTGGAGTTGGGGGGGGTGAGCTGGGGGTGCTTCCCCCATCCCGTGACTTCTGCTGGGGATGGGGTTGGGAGGTGTGTGGGCTTCCCCTGTCCTGCCCGCTGAGTGGCAGAAGCTGGGGGGTCCAGTTAGCCAGGGCCCCTTGGCAGGGGCCCAGTGGCTAATCCGCCACTGCTCAAACAATAGTCCTCATACAAGAGATGCATTAGCAAAAATCAGTGATTCCCCATTCTGTTTTACATTAGCCTCATGTGCTAAACAGAATGTGTTTTCAGCATTCGTATCTATTTACTGGCGAAAAGAACAAAAAGGCACATTTTTTTTTTAAAGTCAATAATTGAAATCTCGTATTGCTGGAATTACCAAATATGGTTCCTAGAGCGTAAGGCTAGGTCTACACTACAGGGGGGGTCGACCTAAGATATGCAACTTCAGCTACGTGAATAGCGTAGCTGAAGTGGTGTATTTTAGGTCGACTTACCTGGCTGTGAGGACGGCGGCGAGTCAACCGCTGCCGCGCCGCCGTTGACTCTGCTTCCACCTCTTGCCGCGATGGATTTCCAGAGTCGACAGAAGAGCCATCGGGGATCGATTTTATCGCATCTTCACTAGATGCGATAAGTCGATTCCCAATAGATCGATTGCTACCCTCCGATTCGGCGGGTAGTGAAGACATGCCCTTAGAGCCAAAATTTTCCAGGCTGGGTTCCTAAAGTTAATTGTCCTCCCTCAGCCATAACAAGGTGCCTATATACAAGTACCCTAACTGTTCAGAGGTGCTGAGCACCCACAGCAGCTGGTGGTGGACTGCTCATGCACCATTTTTGTTGCAGAATCAGCATAGTTGGTGGTCTTTGCTTGCTGGCTTTTTCATCATTCTCAAGCTGCTTTTAGGAGACCACTCCCAGAATGACAGTCTTCCTCCTTTAGCCATAATTGCTGATCTAACTGCCCTCTCATTACCATTCTTGATTCCACCACCACAGCCTCTTCTCCACCTGCTCCCACAACACCCCTTATACAACAGATAAAATACGTAGAATAGGGACTTTTTCAAAGTCCATTGAAGTCAATATGAGACTTTCCATTGACTTCAATAGGTTTTGGCTCAGACCCCATTTTGGCTTTCAGTGTGACCAATACAACATTATTATGAAGACCTGATACTAAAGCAGATATTTGGAGAAAGCTGTTCTTTAATTGTTAATGAAGGTTTTAAAGTGATGTCAAGCCTCAAAGGCTGAACAGTGACTTTCATCTTAAATGACTCGTATATGGACAGCTTCTCTTGTGTATCTGAATATCTGATTGGCATCTCAAGGCTACAGAAGTAGGTATTGCACAAATGATTCCCACTTCAAAGAGTGCAGAACAAACATTAATTTCAGACATCTTATGAATTTATACAAAACCTAATCCTGTGCTAGATCATTTTTTGCATTTAAATTACATTTACTACTGATATGTGAGCTAGGACTAGAGGTTTACAACAGCTCAGGGACGTCTGGAAAGAAGCGGGGATTAATATCTGGAGAAAATATTTGTTTATTAATAATAAGGAATGTTGTGTTATAAGACCCAGGCATGATTCTCATTTATAATAAGAGCCCTTTAGACCACTCTAGCGGTTTTGAATGGACCTCAAAGTGTATGTAAATCTTAAGTAATGATTTGGAGAGTCTCCTATTCCTTTTACGAGACCTCTTGAATGAGCTCGCAGAGCTGCTGCTGCCCCAGGCTGGAACTGGACAACACACTGTGAATTAGCAGCACACTGCTCAGGCTGAGTATTTCAGAACATTTTGTATAGCCCTACAGCTGAAAAATAACCAAACGTTGCTCATTTTTATCTTGCAGTAGAGGAGTTCTGAACATAAGAACGGCCATACTGGGTCAGACCAAAGGCCCATCTAGCCCAGTATCCTGTCTTCCAACAGTGGCCAACGCCAGGTGCTCCAGAGGGAATGAACAGAACAGGTAATCATCAAGTGATCCATCCCCTGTCACCCTTCTGTATACACCTCATCTTGCTGTCTTTGCGAGTTCTTACCATTGCTAGTCTGAGTGATGACCATAGCCCTGGTCCTGCAATACGATCGATGTGGCCTGACCCCTGTCTGGATCTGATTACAGGATTTTGACCCATTAGGGGTAAGAGTTACAGAAGAAAATATGAATCCCCATATAATTAAAATGCTTAATGTAGTTAAAAGATTTATAGATTTTTACTTATATAGACCTACCTCTGAGTAATTAAGTCAGCAAATGCAGCAACACCTGTTCTGAATAACATCCCAACTGGTTGCCTAGTAAAGGGAAAGGTCTTTTACTAATGGTCAAACAAATTTATTCCAGTGACCTTGGTTATACTTTAATGTGGCCAGTTCAGATGCTGGAACAGGGTAGACTTTCAAAGCCACTACACCAGGGATTGGCAACCTTTGACGCGCGGTTCACCAGGGTAAGCACCCTGGCAGGCTGGGCTGGTTTGTTTACCTGCCGTGTCCGCAGGTTCGGCCGATCGCGGCTCCCACTGGCTGCGGTTCGCCGTCCCAGGCCAATGGGGGCTGCTGGAAGCGGCGCGGGCTGAGGGATGTGCTGGCTGCCACTTCCTGCCGCCCCCATTGGCCTGGAGCGATGAACCACGGCCAGTGGGAGCCGCGATCGGCTGAACCTGCGGACACGGCAGGTAAACAAACCAGCCCGGCCTGCCAGGGTGCTTACCCTGGCGGGCCGCTTGCCAAAGGTTGCTGATCCCTGAACTACACTAAGCAAATATTTTGGGAGAGGTAGTTTGTGCAGCATCATCAATTCGCAGTCTCATCCTCTCCCTCTGACAGCAGGATTGGAAGGGGAGGGAACTCTCACAGCTGAATTCCTTCCTTCTCCCACTCCTTAACTCTAGCTACAGAGGAGAAGGCAACTCATGACCCATTATCTTGGTATTTACAGTTGTGCTTGACATGCTATAAAGCTGGCTCTGCTCTGGATGAGCTTCTCAGTGTAGGTTTCACTTTCTGTCAAAAAATAAGAACATTTCCAGATCTGCCTGATAGATGTACTCTGTGTGTTCATATAGCATCTTTATACCTGCATTTTCCAGATATAGTCCCCTAGGGAAATGAGGAAAAAGGAAATAACTACCGGTTGTAATGCTGACAGACCTGGTTGTTGGTGGGTGGGATCCAACCTGGGACTTCTGGACCTTAGTGCATGAGCCTCTACCACAGGAGCTAAAAGCTGACTTTCAGTCAGTCAGTCAGTGAGTGAGAGAGAAGTGTGTGTGTGTGTGTGTTTCCCCTGTGCCAGTAGAGGGGACAAAACACCACACCCAGGAGGTGTGTGGGTTACACAGTCACTATTGCCTGAACCAAATTGCTCTACAGCCAAAATGCTTCTGAAATAAATGTAGTCAAAATTTACTAATTCTGGGTCACTGAGAATGAAAATGATGCTTAAAATTGTTGATTGGCTCTAGTTTTCAAGATATGCTATTGGGTCAGTATATAAGACCCTTGACTTGGGAAAGGCGGAGGATAAGTGAATTATAAAGGGAAGGGATCTCAATTTAAACCAGAAATGACTAAAATACATCTTTGACTGGATCTATGAATAAATCTCTGACTGGATTTGGACAGTACTTGCTTTTTAGGCAAAACAATGAATGATGCAATCTGAAGCTGGTATTGCGTCATACATGATATGAATTGCATCATGTTATTCCTAGAAGTCATGGATGATGCAATCACAACGAAGCTTACATCACTCTGTTGAACAAATTGCCCTATATCAGCTCTAGAAATCATACAGTGTCATGTTCTCTTATTTGTCAGTGTTTGATTTTGCAAAGGGACACATTTCTGTTTAGCCAAAGTGAGCAGAGATGCCTCGTACTTGTGTGAACAGTGCAGATAACTTCTGCTATGTTTGTGGTGAAGTGACTTTTGCGTCACAAAAGCGCAGTATAACCACTATGGTTAAGAAAGCCTATCACCTTTATTTTGGCTGCAAAATTGGAGATCAGGACAAGAGGTGGGCCCCACACATATGCTGCAACACTTGTGCAACAAATCTTCGCCAGTGGTTGAACAGGAAAAGGAAATCTATGCCTTTCGCAGTGCCAATGATTTGGAGAGAGCCAACAGATCATACCAGCAATTGTTACTTCTGCATGGTGCCTCCAGTTGGGAAAGGTGTGTCAAAGAAGAAAAAGTGGACTGTGCATTATCCAAACATTCCATCAGCTATACGCCCAGTACCCCATGGAGAAGGACTGCCGGTTCCTGATGCACCAGAATCATTCTCACTTGAGTCAGACAAGGAAGAGGAAGAGGATGAAACTTCTGGTCCTGAACCATCAATGTCACAGAACCCACATTTTCTCCCATCCTCCTCCTCTGAACCACACCTCATAACACAAGGTGAACTGAATGACCTTGTCAGGGATTTGGAACTACCCAAGAGTAAGGCAGAGCTGTTGGGCTCCAGACTACAGCAGTGGAATCTCCTGGCAGGTGATGTTAGGGTTTCCATGTTCCGTGACCGTCAAAAGGATCTAGTCCCATTCTTCTTCATGGAAGGTGATCTTGTAGCCTGCAGCAACATCGATGGTGTGAAGACAGCCCTCAACATCGTTCACGATCCAGATGAGTGGAGACTGTTCATTGATTCATCGAAGATGAGTCTTAAAGCTATTTTACTGCATAATGGCAATGTTTTGCCATCAATTCCAGTTGGTCATGCAGTCCATATGAAGGAAACCTATGACAACATGAAACAACTTTTGAGGTGCATAAACTATGACCAACATCAGTGGCAGCTTTGTGGCGATTTGAAGGTTGTTGCTCTCTTGCTTGGTGTGCAGACTGGATACACAAAGTACTGCTGTTTTCTCTGCGAATGGGATAGTCGTGCAAGAGATTCCCACTACATCAAGAAAGATTGGCTACTCCGACAGTCATTGGAGCCTGGGAGGAAAAGTGTTCAGCATCCACCACTTGTTGAATCAAGGAAGATTTTGTTACCACCCTTACACATCAAACTGGCTCTGATGAAGAACTTTGTCAAGGCCATTGACAAAACACAAGCAGCTTTCAAGTACCTCCGTGGAAAGTTTCCAAGGTTAAGTGAAGCTAAGATAAAGGAAGGTGTCTTTGTTGGTCCTCAGATTCGTGAACTTCTTCGAGATGATGCATTTGACCATGCACTGCGTGGCAAGGAAAAGATGGCATGGAAAGCCTTCCAGTTAGTGGCAATACATTTTCTCGGAAACAACAAGACAGACAACTACAGGTTGTTGGTGGAAAACCTCCTCAGGGCATACAAAAGCCTTGGTTGCAACATGTCATTAAAGATACATTTTTTGCACTCTCATCTAGATTTTTTTCCACCGAACTGCGGAGCAGTGAGCGACGAGCACGGCGAGCGATTTCACCAGGACATTGCAACAATGGAGAAATGCTATCAGGGCAAATGGAGCCCATCAATGCTTGCAGACTATTGCTGGAGAGTGACAAGAGATGCTCCATTTAATGAATACAAGAGACAAGCCAAGAAGCGCCAAGTAGACACTGAATAGGACTAAACTATGTACATAATAGTTTTTTGCCTTTTGTTTCATAATAAATTTTATTTATATAACCTTTTTGCTGATTTTTAAAGTGTTACATAAACAGGACAGGTGAAATATTATCATGTAAAGCAACCATAAACACATGAAAAGACCTAGGTTTACAATTTATGATTAAAACTCTACTACTGTCTACACAATATACATAGACATAAAATGTAAAAACTTAAATATCTTAGAAACAATAGCCAATCAGTTGTTTTAATTGTCATATTTGAATTCAGCACATCAAAATACATAATAAATAGCGCATTTTATCTCTGAAGCAGACGACTTCTCAAAAATTGTAGACCAGTGCATGAAATTGGCTAAAAATGAGACTTAAAAGAAATAATTCATCTTGGGTTCTTTTTATTCATCTTCTGATTTTTCAGCATTTCAGAGACATGTTTCCAATCTTTTCTCCACACTCACAAGGGCTAGAAACCTTTTTTTTAAAATCAAAAATGAGATTCTCATGTAATCGCAGGATTTTTCTTTAAAAATCTTCCAAATATTGCAAGACTTGTGATAAATTCACAAGACTTGGCAATACTGTTTACTACTCTGGCTGAACTCACGAAAGGGACAAGAATGTCAGTGGTTTTTCCTCTTGGGAATAAATGTTTCAATCTTTGTTTTTTAAGGTTTCCTAGATTGCTGAGCCACTCTGGCAATGTTTGTTGGTTTGGTTGGTTTTTTTTTTTGTTTTTTGTTTTTGTTTTGTTTTTTGGCAAGATTTCCAGCAGCTCATGAAAATACACAAGAGCACGTTCAGCTTCCCCTTATACTCATGACACACATTTCATGTCAGTTACAGGAAGCAGGTAACATTTCCTGAATGTGGAGTTATTTTATGGTTTTTGGGGAAGGGGTATTTTTCCTTTGTATTTACAAAAAATAAAACTCTCAAAGTGAAACTAGCCCAGTGAAATTGTGTTATTTCATGCATGAGACATTTCTCACAGCTCTAATTGTATCATAATTCTTAAGTGAGTAACCAAGTTTAAAATTTCTTACCCAACATTTCCTAAACTTTTAAAGCTTGAACCTGTTTCAGGAAAATAAGCCAGTAGTGCTGCTTCTGCACCAATGCTACGTATTAAAGGCCTACACATATTCATTTGTACATCTTCTTCTGCACACTCAACCCCTCTCCGCTAGTCCTTTGCACCGCCTCTACTTTGAGAAATGCTGATGGTGATATTCACAGGAGCGCTGCCAGCTTTTTTTCCGCCCTAGGTGGCGGAAGGTCCCGCCCCCGAAATGCCGCCCCTGACAGAGACGGCGGAAGGTCCCGCCCCTGAAATACCGCCGCCGACGGCTTTCAGTTCTGAGGGCTTGTCTACACTTGAAATGCTGCAGCTCTAACACTTCAAATGTAGACACTATCTACACCAACAGGAGGGGTTCTCCTGTCGGCGTAGATAATTGACCTAGTTACCACCTCTCGGGGAGGTGGACAGAAGAATTGTTCTGTCAATCTAGTGTTTTCTACACCATGGGTTAGGTTGGCTTAACTGCACTGCTTAAGTGATGTAGCTGGGTCAGCATAACTTTTTAATGTAGACCAGGCCTGAGTCTCCCCAAATCCATGCTTCCTGAGTCCGTAGCTACCAGATACTCTAACTTTTCCCCTCTGGTTCATCACCCTCAAAGGTGTGAAACTAGCCCTCCAGTTATCAGTTCACTTTGGCTCACCCTCATCACACAGTTTGCACAACAGATACCTGCTTGAGGTAAAAATAAACAAAAGTTTTATTTAACCAAAGAATCACAGATTCGGAGATCAAATAGTAAGGGAAGAAAACATGTGCAAGTTAGATGAAAATAAACATAAAGACCCAACCTGAGGCTTTATTTTCTATATTAGATAAAATTCCTTTTCTAATACAAATTACCTGTTGCCTTTGAACAGTTTTCCACCATACCTCCTAGCCATAGGGTTCCAGCATTCACAGGCAGACTCCCCCCGGTTTGAGAAATTCTAGATGAAAACCTCAGATTCAAGCTTCCTTTTTTAAAAGGCTTTTGTCCTTCTGGCATATGGCTCATGGTTATTCAGAGTGGGGGAAATCCTTCTTGTCTTAGTGTCGTTCCATTAACTTTAGTGGTCCACCATTGTCTCTTGCTGGACTGGACCATGGATGGGTACTTGAAGCTGATTTCATGTATACAACTGGCTTGGGAGATGTCTCTCCTTGTTTGATCGCTCACTGTCCTGCTGTGAGGTGGAACTGAAGTTTTATGAACCCGGTTCCCCATACACATACATTCATAACAATAGCCTGTATATGTATCTCAGTATGATTATTAAGTTAAGAACGTTACAAGCTTTCATAAAATACCATACACAAAATGTTTTACAGCACAATTACATTGTATACAATCATTTGATTCAGCTGCTTATTCTTTGGGATTCAAATTCCCTTTTCTCTCCTTGACCCTGATTGGCACAGGTATCTTTTCCAAATCTGGTTTAGATCCAGTCAAAATATCAAGCAATGTCTATTTTCATGAGATTTAGACTTTAAGATTTCAAAAATTTCACACAACCAAATGATTTCTTCTTTTTGATCTTGAAATTTTATGACCACAGCTTGCAAAATTCCAGGTCTGTTAAATACAAATTTTAGCCTTGATTTAATTTGGCACTAAAACCCTATACTAATCCTTTTATGACCACCACCCCCTCCTTTTCCCTGACTAGGGGGAACAGCTGGACTCTGAATGAGCTGGGAAGTCCCCATCCCCCCAAGCTGAGGCTCTAAGGTTCTGAGACTATGCAAGGAGAAGGCTGGGGCCATGCCCCAAACTGAAGGGGAAAACAGGGATGGTAGGAAGTGGCCCAGGCAGATGATCTGGAGTGGTAGCCAGAAGGTAGAGCCACCCCTCACCTCTTTCTGCTGGGACCCAGTGGAGAGGGAGAGCCCAGTTCTCTCCCACCTTTCCCTCCTCCCCTGGCTGCTGGAGAGATCCCAAAGGACTTTGGGGGGTGATGAACTGCCACTTGGCCGCCGGGCACTGCAAACAGCCCAGAAGAGTCGTCCCAAGACTTGAGATGCTGTTTGGCTGCATCCTGACCACTGGTCTTGCTGGAGCCCATGTAAAGCCTGCTACAGCCCCCGTAACTGTCTCATCATTATGTATGTACGTGCGCACGCACACACACACGTATCATTAAATATTATTTGAACAGAAACTCAAAAATATTGATTAAATTGGGATGAAACTGAAAGACCACTGACCTGTTATGTTTTTTCCTTGAAGGCCAGTTCTTTATTCTGTAATCACTTTCTTTGATGGATAATGCCACATGGATATTTTTGTTTTGTATTGTTTTCAGTACAGCAAACTGCCTGTTAAAATAAATCTAAAAGAACAGCAAGGTCATACTGATCTGGTCCCAAGTGTCCATAGAGGCATATGTTGAGACAGGTGCTTAACTCAGCCTCCTGGCCAAAAACAATACATGGAGGAATTTCATCTGAACTCCAGGCAGGTGGTCAGCTCATCACAGAGATCTGTGAACATGTTTGTCCAAAATATGTATATGCATTCAAATTGGAATTGTGGACTCACTGAGTCTAAGCAAACCCACCATCCCGCAGTTTAAGGTAAGCCATTTAGTCTTCATGAAGTAACTGGGTACATACTATCGGAGATAGAACTACTTTGATTATCCAGACAGGTGCAGCATATCTTCATTGCACTGTGCCTCTGTCCTGTTCTGGAGAGGTTCGGGACTACTGTTGAGCTAGCAGTCTCTATATGAAACAATACTTGGTCCATCAATTGAGTGCACCTGCAGGACGCCACAGTTTTGGTAACTTTTGTGATGTGAACATCTGTCCATTATGACCTGGACTGAGACACTTTGCCATAGAATAATTAATATTTGTATTATAGAAACATCTGGCAATGGTGAAGTTGCACTGGTGGTAAGCAGCAGTGTCTTTACAGGTCTGTCGCATCTTATGCACATTTAACATGCGCGGTTTCAGCTTTACGCGGTCGGCAAAAAAAAACCAAAAAAAAAGGGAAAAAATAACAATTTTAATACTGTGCCTGTCGTGCGGGCGATTTTGCCCTCCATTCAACTCAATGTAATTTTGACTATATGCGGTTTTTGCTTTACGCGCTAACTGCGGAACGGAACCCCCGCGTAAGATGAGACTCACCTGTATTGTCATGTCATGAAAATCAGCTTAGCAACTGCTGACGTTCTAAATGCTGCAACTGTCCTCTTCCTTCAGGAGCAGGCTCGGTGGAGTGGATAGTAATTTCACTGACACTGATGTAAATTTAGGGAAACACCAATGACATTTCCATTGTAGCTGAAATCACACAGCCTTGCATCAGTTACTTTATATATCGGGGTCCTCAATCCCAGGATACATGCTGAAAGGTGGCACACACCACTATATCCTCCTCTGTCTTCAGACAGTGCTCTTCAGCAACTGAGAGAGGCCCTAACCCTTGTCAACATTAGAAAAATTAGGACACATATCATTGTAAGTGGTAGCAGTGAGGTAGGAATTGGACTTGAGGTTTTTGTGACCTTTCTTAAGACTGTATCAGGGTTTCCATCATTAATTTCTGCTTTCACAGATACAGAACTTACCCACAAAAAAAATTGTATCTATTTTTAAAACTTATGGTATATTAATATATAAAAAGTGTTTTCAGGCACTTTTTAAAGGTCCTGAAAGTTAAATTTTTGCAGTGGAGTTTTATATTGTTGGCTTTTGTATTAACATGTTTTAATATCCTGGTGGATATTAAAGGAAAAATGAAATAATTTAAAACTGACCAAGTTAATCTTTTTAGAAAAGCAGATTTCTGGGCAATGTACTTGTCTTTTTTTTTGGGGGGGGGGTGCTTTTTTCAAAGGAAATTTCAAAATGAATTCCAGTACATGGTTTTAGTGAATACATGGACCAGCAGGGGATTAATTTGTGGCTATAAAAATCCCCAAGTACTCATTGACAGACTATGCTGAAATTTCTCACAGGGATAACTGAGGGTCTAATTTGCTCCAAAAAAGTATCAAGTTGCATGAAATAAAGAGTGCTAGCACTGGGAAGCTGCAACTGCGGACTGATGCTGCCCTTATAATTGACTTTATTTTTTGACACTTTCTTTCTGGAGCATCTGATTGATACTGAACTAGATGAAACACTGGTCTGATCCACTATGTACTTTCTGTCCTCCTTTCAATAAGGGTTGATCCAACTCCCATTGAAATCAAAGGGAATCTTTCCAAAGATTTTAGTGGGAAATAGATTGGGCTGCACTGCTGAAATGAGGGCAGACATTCTATGGGTGATACCCTGGCTCCATTGAAGACAATGGGATCAGGCTTTCACCCTCTGTCTGCAGCATGCAGTTGGACTATCTGAAAATGTGCTTAAATTTAATCAACTATAATAGCCACAAATAGTCATGACACTCTTTTTATTGCTCAACAATCAAATAACATACCCTTGGGTTGGTAGTACGGAAAATACAAGTGCTCTGCAAGTTAATTGGGAAGTTTGGGTTACACATTATTAAACACATTACAGAAGTCCATTTTATTTCTTCATGACAGCGTTTTTAATTTAGTAGACCGTAGGATTGCATATATAACTGTCTCCAATTCACTAGCTTAACTTAATGTTCCACCTTGGAAGAAACATTTTGTCTCAGCATCAGTGGCACTGGAGCTGTTAAATACTCATATCTTTGCCATCAGTACTGCCTTAACAAAAATTAGATTCCATGTCTTGGTACCAACCAGGGCTTTAAAATTGAAGACACGAACCCACTGAAATACCCGTGTTCATATACGCTCTATAGATACAATGACATCTTTTCCTTCTGATAACATTTTGTTATCTTCAGAATTATGATCTAATGGAATTATGATAACATGAAAAATGTCACAGCAAATTACATGAGGAACTGAATACAGATTGAACACATTACCCATGAGGTTAATGAATATTTCAGATCTTACCCAATGTATACTTTTACAGCCAATTCTTATTAACTAAACTAAGATTTATTAAAAAAGAAAAGAGAGAGAGTATTGGTTAAAAGATCATATACATACAGATATGAGTAGAGTTCTTAGGTCAGTTTCATAGTAGCGATGGTGAGCTTTAGAACTGCAAAAAGTTCTTTCAGAATTAGTCCATAGGTTGCAGTCCAATATCCAGATGGGATGGAGACCTCAGTCTTGTGACTCAAACTTCCCCTGATGAAGCTTAAGCAGATCTGAGATGAAAGGATCAGGGCCTGAGAGTTTTTATAGACCCCTGGCAGACTATTGTCAGCCTCTTGACAGCAGGTGTTCCTTGGGTGAAGAATAGTGTCTTTGAAGTAGCCTCTTATTTCCTAAACATCACTGGTAATTAGCTACATGGATTAACATAAGGCAATTGCCTGTCTCCCGCCATTTACAGGTAATTTACTATATACTTCAAAGAGAAGTGGTGACAGTGATATCACTACATTCACAGTTCATTTAAATATTAACATCTCCTTTTGATCTCTGAATTAACAGAATACAGCAATAGACAGGAACTGATTGGTTACATTGTCAGCCTCTAATAATATATATGTAAACACACAAAACCCACAAACATTATCTGCTAATATGTCTCTAAAGGTTGAATCTGGGTCAATTAGCCTGCAAGTTGCTTAACCTTTTCTGGCCCTTTGTCACAGTTGGCATAGATTATCTGCACTAGCAGTACTACAGCGGCGCAGCTACATCGGTACTGCTGAGCCGCTATAGCGATTCTAGTGTCCCTAAGTATTGGTTGTGAACCAGAAAACAACATATCAGACAAAAAATGTAAAGAGAGGTAATTTCCTGAAAAATAATTGTGAAAACACCATCAACTTTTCTCTTTGGAATAAGAGATGAAGCATCTTATAAGCCATCATCAGGCATCTCTGTGGCATAATTGGTCAGTATGTCCAGCTTTTACTAAAAGGCTGTTGGTTTGTGCCCACCCAGAGATGATAGTAAGGCAGAGTGTGCTGGGCTTGCCCAGTGAGCCCAAAACCAGGCTCCTTTTTGTTATGTTAAGTCTTTAAATTAAGATTGGATATCTTTCTGGAAGCCAGGTTCAGGTTCAGACAGAAGTTAAAGGCTTGATGCAGGAATCATTGGGTGAAATTTTATGGGTTGTATGTTATACAGGAGGTCAGACAGGATGATCATAATGGGCCTTTCTGGCCTTAAACATCTTTGAATTTTCTAATGGTGGTTTTTTGCTTTTAACAAATGAGAAGGGCTGAAGGAATCTCTATTGATGTGGCTTTTGCTCATGATCTGTCTGGGAGAGAGAAAGTAAATACATCAATAATAATCACAGTTTTAATGCTACTTGTCCTATCTTCCCATCATCCTTTTGTTTTAGAGACTGACACTTCCATATTGTCACACTACTGAGAACTCCAGGGCATATGGTGATATTCAGTGAGATGTTAAGGTTGAAAATTTTCAAGTGGTCACTGATCTTTGGTGCCCAACTTGAGACATCTTATTCCTGATTCTTTTTCAGAGGTGCTGAGCACTTGCAGTTTTCATGCATTTCATTTGAACTTATGGATGTTCAGTGCCTCTGAAAATCAGATAACCAGGTGTCTCAAGTTGGATGCACTTGAATTTGGTGGTCATGTCTGAAAATTTAATCTTAGTTGTAGACCCCAAGTGCTGAGTGTTCACACTAGCTTGCTCTTCAGCCCCTTACCACTGCAACTAGAAAACATGGCTATTAATTTAGACATCTCTTCAATGTATTATCCATTCAGTGAACTAACAGAGTAAATAAAATGCAGATCAAGTTCACTTGGAAGAGTTTAGGTAATAATTTAATAACACTTGATGGAAAAATTCCAGCAGAGCTCAGTTACAGTTTGCTGGTTAATAGTATAAATATAAGCAAAGGTCTCCAATGGCTGCAGTATGCTGTAAATTACTGAAGGCAAGTTTCCATTAAATAAAACGAACCTCATTGTTTAAAATGATTTGTATATCTGGCTGATACAAATCTTTGAGCACCACTAGGTAGAAATCTAGTTAGCTTTTCAACTTTTTACTATTGTTTTTCACTTGCTGCTCTGAAATACAGTGCTAATTGTTTAAGCGCTCATGGAAGACCTTACACATATCTCAGTATGTCACCTTCCCTTTAATCCCTCTCCCTAATATATTGTCAATATTGATCAAGGGGTACTTTCATCAGCTATAAGGTAAGTATTAGTGGTAAAAAGAAGGAGCTGCACATGCTGCAGGGGTTTGGAAAACATGAAACAAGGGTCTTAGCTTTTATCTTGTGGATGAAATAGTGTTCTTGATAGTGGATGAGAGAGCAGAAAGAATGGCTCATAGTTCTGCATAATGAACCTGCATTCTCCAGATGAGCCCTTCTGTTGTGAGTCTTGGATTGTCTGAGAAGATTTCCAAGCCCAGCAATCAGGCTACAAGAAGACAGTCTGCTTACAAAACAGGTACTTAGAAAAGTTGTGGCAAGGATATAATTAAATTTAATCTGTATCAGATGATGCACAGCACTAACATATTGGATACATGCTGGTTGATTCAGATTAGATGTTTTTTTCCTATACAAGTGCATTTCCATTGCATACTGAATGCTTTTTAAAATATGCCCAGATTGTAAAGTATTTTTTAACATAGACATAAAGATATTAATATATTTTAGATTCAGATACTGAGAGATACATTATTTTATAGTCACTAACACCTTCAAGCTAATCACATTCACCCTTGTGATTGGATAGCTGAACTACTTACTCATACTGAAGCAGCTTTACTGGTTGATGTCTATTGGGAGAACAGATTTCTTTGCCAAGCCACTCTCCCTAAAAAATTAAATTTAATTTTTATGCGTGAATTTATAAACCATTAAATTAAATTGAACATTCTTGCACATAAAAATGCTCCTTGTAATTGTGAAGTATAGCAGCTATAAAATATTTATTACAGCTTTTATTAATCTTTTTTTAAATTGTAATGATTTCTCTAATGTTTCAGGAGTATCTGACATCCTTACACTGCTCTTATAGATTCATTCGTCTTTTTTTCTTAATCTTGCAAAGGAAAATAAACACGCAGTACAAACTCTTTCTGAAGCACTCACCATAGGAATTGCGCCTGGATCTTAACAATTCCTTCCTCAATTAGAGTCCACAAGATGGCAGTCTTAGACTGAAAGTGTTTGAAATACAGTTCTGTTTATTTGAGGGTGCTGAAGCTGTGGAACTGATTTCTGGGCTGTGTGTATAGGTAAGGCTAAGATAAGTCAGGGACAGGTCACGGACAAAAAAGAAAAATTCACGGAAACCGTGACCTGTCCCTCACTTTTACTAAAGATATCTGTGACAAACTGGGGATCTGCAGGTACCCACACTGCCTGAAGCAGTGCAGCTGTGCAGGGGCTAGGAGCCACCATCAGCAGTTGGGGATCATGGGGTACTCCTGCCATTTGCATCTCTTGGGGGTCCCCACTGCTTGGGGGGGAGGGGCAGGAGCTGTAGGGTGTCCGTGCCCCGCCTCCCGTGTCAGCTGGGAGCCCTGGTGGCTGGGAGCTGTAGGGGTACCCCTCCGCTCACGGGAGCTTGGAGCTCTGGGGGCTGTCAGAGGCGGCAGGGGTACCCCACAACTCTCTGCCCCCGTGCACTACAGGCTGAAGTCAGAGAGGTTGTTGGAAGGCAAGGATTCCGTGACTTCTGCGACCTACGTGACTAAATCGTAGCATTACTCAGAGGCTGTGCTGACCACTACTGCAATTTTGACTCAGCCAAGTAGCAGCACTAGCTCTCATGATGGTAGGTCGGGCAAAGTGAAAGTGTGCCTCCTAGCTGTAGCAGCTGGATTCTAGTTTCCAATATTGTCCATTGTGCTTGAATTCTAAGGGTCAGATTTTAAACTCGCTTAACATGTAGAACTGAAGTAGTCTCTTTGATGTTGTATGTGTGAAATCAAACCAACTGTATATGTATGAAGCAAACAAGGGCATAGGATGCAATCTACGGTCGTATGTTTTATCTGTTGTACTTAAGTGCCCCCATTACTGCAGTACTCTCTGTACTGAACATCTCAGACTCTCTTTAATGTATTTATCCTCACAAAACCCCTGCGAGGTACAGAAGTGTTATTTCCATTTTACAGCTGGGCAGAGGGAGATGAAAGGCTAGAGTCACAAGGGCCACTTGGGCTAAGCGATGCAGTGCTCATGTGTCCTGACACCCAGTGGAATCCATAGCTCTGAGTAGGTGCCCAGGCTCCAAAATATGAGGAGAGCTAGGCCCCCCAAAAGAGGACTCAGGAAGCCAGCACGCTGAATGGGGAGCTGCCTACGGTAGCCAGTAGGAAATGCCTAAGTATCTCCCCTTCAAGGGGAGTTAAGTGCCTAACTCTGGGCCAGAGGGAGGTGCTTCCCTCCACTTGGGAGAGCCATGAACCCTCTCCTGAAGTCAGGCTTCAAAGTCAGGTCAACCCTTTTTCAAAGAAAACCAAGGGGCAGGAGGAGATAGTACTTGTCCCCCCCCACCTAATAGATCAGTTGTTCAAATGTGGGAGACCTGGGTTCAAAGCCCCACTCTGACTGGTGTGGAGTGGGAACTACAAACACCAGTCTGCCACTTTGTAGGTGTGCGCCCTAGCTACTGGGCCATGGGTATTCTGGATTGGATAGGTGTTCCACTTTCTATACCATACTTACTACAGTCATTGATGGAGAGAGAAAAAGCAAGTGAGATTGACTCAATAGCCCAGTGGTTAGGACACTCACCTGTGGTGTAGGAGATCTAAATGCAAGTCCCTGCTCCACATCAGGCAACTTGGGTCTCCTGCATCCTGGATGATTGCTCTAACCACTGGGCTATTGGGGAACGCTACCACCAGTGCCTGTTTAGTGCCCGTTCCAATCTGATAGACATGCTCTAAGGTTGCCTCTGAGTACGTCTACTAGATCAGGCCCCACTGGTGAGATAGGTGGGAATGCCTTGTTTGTGAATCCTGCTGGGGCTTAGGCATGAGTCAGGCACTGAGATGTTTAGCAGGGTCAGGAATGAGATGGCTATGTGCATTCCTGCTGGCGGATATCAAGGTGCCAACTGAGCAGGAGTTTTGAAGCTTTAAATGTTGGATTTAGGTGCCTAAGTCCCCCTTGTGGATCCCACCCTAAGCAAATGTCTACACAGCAAAGAAAAACCCAGGGCTGGCTTGTGCCAGCTGACTCGGGCTCGCAGGGCTCAGGCTGTGGGGCTGTTTCATTGCTGTGTAGACTTTCGGGCTTGGGCTGGAGCCCTGGCTGTAGGACCCTTTGGGGGCCAGCCGCAGGTTTTTCTTTGCTGTGTAGAGATACCCTGAGTCCAAAGTCACACAGGAAGTCTATGGTAGAGCTGGGCATTAAGCCCAATCCTCCTGAATCCCAGGCTAGGGCCCTACCGAGTAGACCAACCTTCCTCCTTATATAATCCATGCTATGGACCAGATCCTCAGCTGGTGTAAATCCATTGGTTCCAATGGAGCTATGCTAATTTACACCAGGTGAGGAATTGCCTATATGGGACATGGGGCACTGGAGGATTTAAGTAATAAGGTCTTAAAATTGTTGTAAGATAATACTTGTTCTATATGTCATTTAATATGTTCGAGTTGATGGCTTACCTCTCTGAGATAAATCAGTTTCTATATAGCCACTTTAAAAATGGGTAAACTGAGGCACCTTTTTCAGTAGTTGCCCAAGGTCATACAGTGAGTAACGCCTGGTCTATACCTAAAACTTAGGTTGACTTAGCTACATCGCTGGGCTGTCAAAAATTTCACACCCGGTGCGATGTAATTAGGTAATTAGGTTGACCTAACCCACGCTGTAGACACAGCTATGTTGATGGAAGAATTCCTGTGTGCACTTATGAAGAACTCCCTTCCGTTCATGTAATAAGTGTCTGCACTGCAGTGCTACAGTGATATAGCTGATATAGTATTGTAGATAGCCCCTGAGTGTCAGAGTCAGGAATCAAATCCAGGGGTTCTTATCTTCTAGTGTTCTCCTCTGTAAACATACTCCAAGTACAGCCTACACCAATAGAAATAAGCACTTGCCAGAGTTTTAATAGCCAAAAGAGTTATATTTTGCTATTTATTTGTAATCATAAGAACAGCCAAACTGGGTCAGACTAACGGTCTATCTAGCCCAATATCATGTCTTCTGACAATGGCCAATGCCAGATGCTTCAAAGGGAATGAACAGAACAGGGCAATCATTGACCGATCCATTCTATAAACAAACCATATCTACTCATTAATCCTTTCACAGATCTGGTGGCATTATGTTCAGCTTAAGCAATTTTAGTACGCTCAGGCTAATCACAATTATGCAGTTTTAATATAATTGAGCTGAAAAGCAACACTGAATTCTTTAGGAGAGTCAGTAGAGCTGGTCAGAAATTTTCCAGCCCTCCATTGGAAAACGCTCACTTGTAGAACCTGAAATTTTTAACAAAAGTGTGTTGGGTTTGACAGACTTTCATTAACCTACAGGGTTTCCTGCCAGCTTGCCTGGTGGGTTCTAGGGCAGCCCCACTGTTCGCATGGCCTCGAGGCTTGGGGGCTCTGGTTTTCCATAGTCTGTAGCAGCTCTGAGCAGCCCTGCTGTGTAGATCACCCAATGGACATGGACCCTACTCTTCCACGTTCTGTGGCTCAGAGGCAGCCGTTCCATGCTAGGGATTCCAGGCTCCCTTCCAGAGAGCTAGGAGCCTGAAATCCTGGCTCTAACCGGGGCTTATCTCCCAACTAGCCAGCTCAAGCCAGGACTCTCAGGACTACCAAGCTCCTTGCTGCAGAGCTGGGAGCCTGGAAGTCCTGGAACTGGTTCCTGAGTTTCAGGGTCTGCTTCTCTGGAGCAGCTCTGCCCTGGAGATTGCCCCAGCCCATAGACCTCTAGCTGGCTACTTGGGCTGCCAGCTGGCCTGGGAGTCTGGAAACCCTGGGGTGCTAGGTCCAGGGAGTTGTCAACCCTGGGAGCTGCTGAGTGAAATTGCCATTCTCCTCAGTTTCAACGCTGTTATTAGCAGTGTCAATTTACTCACCAGCCGTCCGGATGCCTGGGGGCAAATGTCATTTCTGGAAAACCATGGGTTGGCGTTTCTGAAACAGCATTTTTAAGGAGTTCTGTTTCTGGGAAATTTTGGTTTCTTTCCAACTTGGACTGAAACCCAATTTCAAAATGTGAATTTTTCCATGAACTGGAAATCTCATATCTCAGACACTTCTAGAAGTCAGTACCTCTCAACAGGGCAAGGCCAGAATCTGGAATACAAAGTATGACAGAGCCCCAAAAGAGGGATACAAAACACATTACAAAGCTTAAAGTGCAGGCATAAATACTTCTCTTGTATCTTGGTTTCATTAGTTTCTTTGCTTTCAGATGTATTGAACAATTTTCAGCAAACTAAGTGAAGAGACATTACATTTATGTAGAATGTTGAGAACTTTGAGACTAAAAGGAGTGACACCCCTTGAGGCGAGTGGTAAGTTGGCAGGTACAAGGATGGGATGGACCAAAATGCAGAAACTCTTTGAAGAAAATGTATGGACCCAGATCAATCTTCCATTCTAGTGAGAGGAGGGAACAAAAACGGTGTGGGCATGGGCGATGCGGTTGACTCAAAAGAGCAGAGTGTTGCTTCTCCAGCAATATTTCCCTGACCCTGCGGAAACTCCCCTGTGGAAAACAGGTCATATAGAGGGTTGATGTAGAGCTGAGTACTGGCTGCTCTATGTGGCATCTTCCCTGTCTGGTCTTGGGGATATTGGTGCAGATATCCCAGTGGGAATTGATGCTGCTACACAGATCTAGGGAAATCATCATCATTTCTTGATCTCTTCTGGCATTACTCCTTCCCAAGTTTCCACCTCCTAACTGTTTTGATTTACAATAGTCTCACTCAGATATATTAGCTTACATTTTTCCAAGATGAATCTCTCACTTTGGGATCTGTATTTCTAACTTCTCTAGGCACTTTTGTATTATTTTTCTGACCTCACTGGTATTTGCAACATCTTCTGCAAATCCCATTAACGTGGAGGTCTTCCCCTCCACTTCCAGATCATAAATGGAGATGTTTCAATAAGATTGGACCTAACTCCAATTGCTGTGACATCCACCGGATACTTTCTCACAACTCCACAATTTGCCACTTATCATTCACCTTTATTTCTGGTGATTTAGACAATTTTCAATCCACACGATAATGTTCATTACCCAAGCACATTTCAGTTAATTTTGCAAGTTTGATTTACTGAGTCATTGTACCAAGTGCTGTAATAAATCTGTCAACTCTTCACATCATCCACTCTTTTTGCAATTCTAAATATTTTAAAAAATTCATGTGTTGGGCGCTTGTACTAAAAAATTCCTGAAAAAAGTGCCTGCGAAAATATATTACTGCTGAATTATAATATATTTCATTGATAGAACTGGTTGAAAAATGAATATAGAAAATTTCTAAAATATTTCCCCCTCTTTTGTCAAAATTTGAAATTTCAAATAAAAATGTAATTGAAATTGAATTCTTTTTTGACCATCTCTATTCTGTATATACCTGTCTGAACTATCTAAGGTTGTCTACACTGTCCCTCCTGTTTTCAGAGGATTATGTTAATACAGACTAGGAACCTTTTAATTCACACCTCCAGTGTCCACACAGGGGAGTTACAGAGCAGAACTGCGGTGCATACTGCTATTCTCACTCCCTTAATCCAGACTGTGTATCTGTGTAGACCAACCCTTAGACTAGTGGTGATTTACAAGTAATATCACTTTTGACTGAAATGAACAGCTTCCAAAACCAGATTGATTAGCCCTAGACTAAGGCTAGAACTGGACTGGCACACATTGACCTACTCTCCTTCATCCACATAGCTACTCACCTGGCTAAGAAAGGCCTGGATCAGAAAGTTAGTGCCAGCATAGAGCTTATCCTCCACATATATGTAAAGTTTAGAACAAAATACAATCTAAAACCCATAAAAACCCACCCATTGTCATTTCTTTCTTTATCTTCAACACCAGTAAACAACAACACACTTGCATAACAGTGATGTAAATTACAGGTCTGATTCAACTCCTCTTTAAGTAATGGGGAATCTATCCATTGACTTTAATAGGAGTTGGATCAGGCCCAAAGAGTGTAAACAATAGAGTTATTTGTGCTGATTGCTTTTGTTCTTTAAAACATCTCAGCAGGATTCTTTCTTTAAAACATCTCAGCAGGGTTCCCTTCTTAATTTTGACTGCATGAAGAAACAAGCTTTGGTGTATTCTTTTTACCATGTGGGCGTGGCTGTGTGTTGGGGGAGGGGAGGGTGTTGTCCTTGGCTTTCTTGTGTTTTACCTCTTATTTATATCTACCATGTGAGTTTCTCTTGCTCAGTGTCTATATTTTTGCATGTGTGTATGCAGTTAAAGGGTGACAGTTTCACTTAAGTAAATACATGTATCTATCCATATTATCATGGTATTAATATTTTATTGATTATCATATACACCAAAACCCCATAAAAGAAAATACTTGTTTTTACTAAAAACTACTGAAGCAGGCCTGGGCTTCCTTATCATTTTAATAGAATGGTTTTTTAGCTGTTTGGGTAATCTCCGATAGAATACCCCCAATGGCTACAGGTACTGAAAACATAAGCATGACATTTATTACCTTTTGCAGTAGTAAAAATTCTGTTGTATTACAAACTCTGATCTTCATAGCAAAGTCTGGAAAAACTGCATGGCTTTCTAAACCAACACAATAACAATGGGTTATATCATATACAGGCTTGGCAGAATTCAATTTTTATTTTTCTCCAATGTTGACAGTTAATATTGATTTTTTTTTTGCATTTTAAAGATTTTTTTATGCCCAGTTTTCAACTATTTTTATTTTTACAGTTGCTGGAAGTTCAGGGAGGTAGGGCTGGAGTTAAGTGTTATGGCAGCACAGACAGCGGGGCTGAAGGGGGCTCCCAACATGGCTGAGGGGCCCAAGACACTGGGTTGCAAGGTATAAGGGAGGCTGTGGTCCTGGTCCAGCGGAGCACAGACCCCCTAGCCAGGCTGCCAGGAGGATGATGAGCCCCCTGGCTGCAGGATGTTGCTGAACAATTCCTGCCCAGGTATGGCCCCTGCACTCCTGGCTGATGAATGAGTGAGCAGAGCCATGACAGTAGAGCTGCAGAGGGCTCCCTGCATGATCACAGGGCTGGTGACTCCCAAGCTCAAGATATGGGGAATGCTGTGGTCCTAGCCTGGTGGATCAGAAATCCCTGGCCAGGACTGCAAGGAGCACGATGCGCGCTGGCCATGGGGGGAGGCCACCCCACTGTTGAGTGGCTTCATCCCTAAGCAGGAGTCATTCAGCAGCAAGGTATCTCCCCCACCGCTGAGGAGTAGGGTTGTCAAGTTTCTATTTGCAGAAAACTGAACACCCTTTCCCCCCATGCTGTCCTGCCACTTCTCCAAGGCCATGCCCCTAACTCTCTCCAGCCCCATCCCTCCGTCGCTCTCTCCCCCGACCCTCGCTCACTCGCTCATTTTCACCTGGCTAGGGCAGGGGGTTGGGGTGCAAGAGGGGGTGAGGTCTCTGGCTGAGGGTGTGGGCTCTGGAGTGGGACCAGAGATGAGGGGTTTGGGGGCTGGAGAGAGCTCCAGGCTGGGGCAAGGGGTTCGGAGTGTGGGAGGGGAATCTGGGGTGGGGCAGGGGGTTTGAGTGCGGGGGAGCGGAGAGGGCTCTGGCTGGGGATGAGGGCTCTGGGGTGGGGTTAGGGTTTGGCATGCAGGATGGGGCTCCAGGCTGGGACTAAGGGGTTCAGAGTGCAGGAAGGGCAGGGGTAGGGGATTGGGGCATGGGAGGGGGTTCAGGGTGCAGGTCCTGGGCGGTGCTTACCTCAGGTGGCTCCTGGGAAGCTGCAGGCATCTCCCTCCAGCTTCTAGGCAGAGGCGTAACAATGTGACTCTGCGCACTGCCTGCTCATGTGCCGCCCCCTCAGCTCCTATTGGCCGCGGTTCCTGGCCAACAGGAGCTGTTGAGCTGGCGTTGGGGGCAGGGGCAGCGCGCAGAGCCTCCGTGGACATCCCTCCACCCAGGACCCCGAGGGAGATGCTGGCAGCTTCCCGGGAGTTGCACAGAGCCGGGTAGGGAGCATGCCTGTGCCACCGACAGGACTTTTAATAGCCCGGTCCGGACTCACCAGGGTCCCTTTTTGACCAGGCATTACGGTCGAAAACCAGATACCTGGCTACCCTACTGAGGAAGTGGACTCCCTCTTCATGGCCCTGGCTGGGGCGGTCTCTGCCCCACAAGGCCAGGACTGCAGCCTTCCCTGCACACTGGACCTGAAGGGATCATGTGCCACAGACCCTGTGGCCTACAGAGAGCCCTCTGCAGCTCTGCCACCCTGGGAGTGAGGGAGCAGGGACATGCCAGCGGGGCTGCAGAGGGCTCTCTGCGCTGCCGCAGGACCAGGGACACTCAATCCCTTCAGGCATGAGATGGGAAGGCAGCACTCTGACCAAGTGTTACCGATCGATATTTTTTCATTGATTTCAGCATGTCAGATTAAATTAATGATATCCAACATCTATTGATTTAAATCGAATCCTGCCAAGCCGAATCCCGTAACATCGGTTAGCCTGCTGGTATTTTACTTTAGAAAAGCACAGCCAGGTATTCAGTTAAAGATTCTTATTACACTGATATCAAAAAGTGACCCCCCCGACTGTTTTCTCTAAATGTAAGATGTAAACTGGTGGGTGGTTTCAGTAGGTAGGAAAGGCAAGTAAAGCTTCAGGCATTAGTCTTTTAAGGCTGTTTCCTCAGGGCTTGTCTTTTTGTTCTTAAAACAAAAGGCAAATCAAATGAAAAATGTTGGTCAATAATTCCTACAGGCTTTCCCTTATGAACTCAGCCAGGAGGGAGGGAGAAATTGAGTTCCCCTTTGACCCACCTTCCTCTTCTTTTTATATTCCACCCCTGCACAGCCATGTGACAAGCAGGGACCTGTTAATCCTTTACAGACTGCAGCTCCCTTACCTTGTCTCACAACCTGATGTTAATTTTGTAAATAGAAATGGCTGTACTACGCATAATAAAAAATATGCACCTCGAGAGGGAACTGAGTGGCTCAGTAGACTGGTAATAAGATACAAAGGCCAAGACTGACACAGGACTGGTAGACAAGATCCTGTGAGAAGCAAGTCTACGGGGAAAAAAGAGTTCAAGAGAATTGGCAATTTTTTAAAGAGACATTATCAAGTACACAAGAGCAAACTATCACGATGCATAGGAAGTAAGGTAAGAGATCACTCTGGCTTAACCAGGAGATCATAAATGAATTGAAACTCAAAAAAAGGTCAGGTCAAATTACAGTGGATGACTATATATACCACAAGCATGTAGAGATGAAATTAGAAAGACCAAGGAACAAAATGAGATTAAACTACATAGGGACGTAAAGTGTTTTCTTGTTACCCTTTACAAATATGTTAGAAGCAAGAGGAAGACCAAGGACTGAGTAGACCCATTACTCAATGATGGGGGGGAAGACAATAACAGAAAATGCAGCATTTATTGAAGTGTTAAATGCCTTTTTTGTTTCAGTTTTCACCAAAAAGGTTAGCAATGATTGGATGACTTGCATAGTGAACATCAGTGTACATGAGGTTGGCTCTGAGGTTAAAATAGGGAAAGAATAAGTTAAGAATTACTTAGATCAGTTAGACATCTTCCAGTCGGTGGGGCCTAATGAAATACTTTCTAAAATACTTAAGGAACTGGCTGAGGAGATCACTGAGCCATTAGTGTTTATCCTTGAGAATGGGAAAGATCCCGGAGGACTGAAAAAGGGCAAATATAGTACCTATCCATACAAAGGGGAATAAGGACAACCCAAGAATTTATAGACCAGTCAGCTTAACTTCAGTACCTGAAAGAACAATAGCACAAATAATCAAACAATCAAGTTGTAAGCATCTAGAAGATAATAAGGCCATAAGTAACAGTCAGCATGAATTTGACAAGAACAAATCATGCCAAACCACCCTAATATTCTTCTTTGACAGGTTAACAAGCCTTGTGGAAAGGGGGGAAATGGTAGATGTTGTACATCTCTATTTTTGTAATGCTTTTGATACTGTCTCACAAGACCTTCTCAGAAGCAAATTAGGGAAATATAGCCTAGATCATTTTGATAAGGGAAAATATTTGTTTTAACTTTATCATTTTGATTTCTTTCATTTTGATTTGTATACCAAACACAATTTATTAATGTATGTATAATATATATTAAATATTTGATATTGTAATGATTCAGGATTAGCTACATGATATAATCTGGCATTATCAAAATTAAATGATTCAATAGTTTCTAATTGAAAATGTTCATTTTGTGGGAAATTTCGGCTTTTTTTTACTTTCTAAGGTTGTGGTGTGTTTTGTTTTGTTTTCCCCAGCTAAAAATGAGCTCTTTCTACTAAGATAAGTGCATAAAATCTATTCATATTTTAATTGATTTTGCTCAGACTCTTAATGAAGAAGTTGTTGTAGTTTCAGTTCATAAATAAGGGTATTCTCTAGCAGAAGATATCTGGTGACAGAGGGTCATTGTGGCTTTGCTAGAACAGTAATGATGTTGAAGGCCTGTTGACCTAAGATGAGGTTTATGGTGCTTCATCACTGGACCCCCTCCCCATTTTGAATGTCTGCAGTGATAGTCTCCACTCCTCCCTACCTCTGCGGTTCCCAGAATGAAAGGACGAGAGAAAGCCTCTTCTCCTCAACCCCGAGGAGGAAGAGGAAAGTGGTCTCATCTTCATGGAATCCTCCGCCACAAAATAAAATACAATGAAATATGTCTTATGTGACCACTCAAGACATCAATAAAAGCTGGTTGTCAATGACCGTGAGAGGGATGTCTAATTTAAGGGAAAAGAAACGTGTACTAGGAACCTTGGTGGGAGGCCACCTGTTTCTAGACCTTCGTCACTTGAGAGGGGTTTGCCCAGTCGAGGAGTTGCTCTGTTCAGAATTCAATGCAAAATAAAAATAATGAAAGCTGGACACTGTTACAAATAAATAATGCATCACTGTGAAATTCAGAAGACGGCAGTTTAGAGGTAAACTCAAATAAGTTGTAGGAAAGCCACTGATGTTTCTGCTTTTTAATGAGTGGACGTTTATTAAAGGCTTTGGTCATATTATGATTTATTTTGAAATGCAAAGCACTGAAGTTGATTTAAGGCAGTGCCCAGCATTATAATTGTGTATCTTTTTAATGTAACGATTCAGTTAACTGGAGAGCCTAGCCCCAGAGCTTGCCAAATCTATTTATATGTTTACTTGCCCCAAGGTACCTGCAGTGAAAATCCTGTGAAAAAGCACCATCATTAGCACCCAATTAAAGAGAAAACTTATGCTAATGAAGCCAGGAGTCGTTTTAAAAGGCTAGGGAAAGAAAATGTTTAATGAATATATTTCTGGAAACCTTTTGATGTTCATGATAATTAGTTTAGTCCAGCTCCTAAATTAAGGGCAGTTTAAACACTGCACAGACATTTGAAGGTTGCTGTATTCTAAGAAGACCTTTTGCAGTCTTCTGGCGGTGAGCTACATCTTACTGAGTATTCAGATTTAGTCAAAGTGCTTTACCAGTGGAAAAATCTACTAAAGAATTCTATTTGTTTTTTAGATACTTTTCGTAAATCTTGGGATGTGGAAGACATTTGAAACTGAAGCTGTATAACAGCAGAAATTTATAGTTCCTACATGGACAACAATTATTCTCTATGCAGTACACTGAAAAATCCATAATATGTCACTCTTTAGTCTATGCAGTCGCTATGAGTTTTAGGACTGAGTTCAGGCAAAATTAGAAATGCTGCAAGTGCTTTAGTTCTGTGCAAATACCACTCTTTGCTCAGTAACCTCATGTTCCTAAGAGACAAGAATTTCAGAGGACTTTTATAAATACTCATTTTTGAAAACTCTAAGTTGGATCCTCATCCTTGTTCAGATCAGTTCAAAGGGGCCAAACGCTTCTCTAGATGAGCACCTGAGCATTTCTGATGGTGGAGGGGGCATGCTAAAGTACAGAGAGGTTGCTGCTGGAGCAGCCTGCACTTCGGCAATCCCTGGCTGCTCCCAGAGTCTAAATGGGGGCTGTAATATACTGATGTAATTTAGCATAGCCCTGTGGCTCCTCTAAGTTACGTCAGCAACCTAATAGCACCGCAGCTGCTCTGGGCATCTAAGGGCTGCAAAGGTTTAAAGCCTCACTTACCCAACTCTCTTCAGCTGCGCCAAACAGAGCTGTGGCTCCTTTGATGAAGGGTGTCATAACATTGCCTGATTGATATTAATTAATCTTGTGCTTGCTTAGCTCATCTTTCTCTCTAATGTCAAGATAAATAACAAATCAAGGCACATCTGGTTCCCATTTGTTGTCATTGTTGAGGACCTTCATGTGTGAGGGCTGGCTGGCTGGGCACCACCCTCATTAAACTCTCGTGCCAACTTCAGGCATGGTTGCCAGGTCTCTAGTTTTTCTATTCCTTGTCTCTCTTTTTCCTCTCATCTAGTTCTCTCTCTCTTTGTTGATTCTCCCCAGGAAGCTCCTAAATGAAACACAGATCATAGGAAAAATTTTTTTTGAAAGTGACTGGTGATTTTGGGTGTCTCTGTTTTTGGGTGACCAACCTGAAACCCCTTGAAGAGGCTGAGCTCCCAAACCCTGCAGATCAGGCCCTTTAAGGTGTTTAAAAGTGGGCACCCAGCATCACTAGTCAGTTTTGAAAATCTTGGCCTAAGTCCAAGTTTAAAGAATGTTTTACGGTGCCATCACTTAGGCAAGGTGTTCAGGTACTACAGTGATGACAGTTGTATAAGAACCTACCTGTACTGTCGTCAGCTCAGAAAGGAAAGAGCATATTCTGCTTTTGAGTGATGAAACTATCTCCAAGACTGAGCTGAAAGGTCTGTCTGACTCTTCACTGAGCAAATCATTTGAATAAACATGCGTAAAAATACAACATTTAATACAAGTAGTGTAAGTGTGTTCGCATAAAGGCATGCACAAAATAGCAATATCTCAAAAGCAATGGAGAAAAGAAACAGGACTAGAAAGCCCTGCTCAGGTGCACACATACAGATCTCCAAACAAATGCTGCTACCTGCACTCAAAGTTTGCAGTCATAACCTATGGTGAGTCCAAAGCACATAAACCTGACAGGCATGACAATTCTGGCCAGTAAAATGCTGCTGTCAGCCTCTGTAGTTCACGTCCACAGGCTGTGTTGAACTTGCCTTTGTGGAGTTTGGAACAGTGATTTGTACTGTAAGCTAGTTCAGCTGTGAAGCCCTTCTGCTTGGTAATTCCTGAGCACTTCTGTAAATGCATGTATAGAATTGCTAACTGTGGGCATTAGGTCCTATGAAGGGCTACTGATTCTATCTGCTGTGCAAGCCAAGGACTTGGAAGACCTGGATTCTAGTCCTTGATCTAACACAGACTTCTTATGTGACCTTGTCATTTAGTCCCTTGTGCCTCAGTTCCCCATCTGTAAAATGGGGATAATAGCTCTTTCCTACATCACAGGGATATTGTAAGGATAAATACATTAAAGATTGTGAGGTGCTCAGACACTACAGGAATGGGAGTCATGTAAGTATTTAATATAGCCAGATATAATATGGCTTGTATTGTGTTCCTGTCCGTCTTATATGGACTCTTACACCATGTAAGAGTATTTGAGCATGTATTGATACTGCTTCCTTTAATTTGCTAAGGGCAGTTGTTGCAATATTATTCATTGGTTGCATTGTGGCTATACCCTGGGTCTGTAGTAATGCTGTGGGATAGTACTGGCTGGGGATGGCATGTGCACCACGCTTGAATTGTTTGTAGTCAGCATTGGTGGGGAGCAAGGGTGTAGTGCTGCATTAATGTGTGATAGCTTACTGAACTATGTTTTCAGAAGTGCTTCATAAACTGCAACGTTTCTTTTGCATGACCACACAATCAATTTTGAGATTAAGGCTTGGAAACATAGACCCTATCTGGAAACAGGATCTTCCATATACCACAATTTCCATTGATATATGCTTTTCTGCAGACCACATTTTCTGCAATGTAAATGTCTATCTGCCAACAATTCTGTCATATATGGATATGCACTGTGGAGCTGATGCAAGCATATTCTGCAACGTCTTTAGTCACAGAATACAAATTGCATTGTACCACACAATCAGTGGTGAATTTCTGGGTTTTAAAATTAAACTTGCTTTCTCTACCACAGGCTCCCAAGACCTGGGCAAATTCTGTTCTCTGGTGCACAGGAGTAAATTTGGAGAGTAGTTCCACTGAATTGCTTTTATTTTCTCCAGAGTCTTGGTAGGACCCCATACATATGGGGACCCTCCGCTGTCTAGGGCCTTCAGGAGTGACTGCAACGAAAGTAATAGATAATAACTTACAGTTGAAAGCAAGATCAGAACTTGACCCACTAAGGAGTAAACAAACGAAGTATGGAATGTCCTCTTAGCTTTAAGCTGGCTACATTTGTTAGTTTGGGTCAGACTCATAACCCCAAAGTCTGACCTCAGGTACATATGTGCAAAGGCTGTGGCAAGGGGGAGGCAGTTGAGAAAGGCTCAGTCTCTTGCCATTGCTTCCCCTCTGCCAGAGCTTTTCCTCACCTCAGGGAAAGACTCTGGCAGTGGGAAAAGGCTCTGCCAGCTCCCTGTTGCTGGAGCCTTTCCTAGGGGGGAGCTGATGAAGTCTTCTCTTGCTGCGTCCCTTCTGCCAGACTCTTTCACTGACATGTAGCTAGACACCGCAGTGTGGACACAGACTGCTTTTCATTGCGGCATGTAACCGCCAGTGGTGTGTATTGTAGATGTAGCCAAAAGGGTGGTCCCTGCTCCAAAGAGCTTACAATGTAAGTAAAGTACCTTATTCCGCAAAGCCCTTCCAGAAATCAAAGGAAATCACATTGTTAACATAAGATCTATCTGGTGCAAGCCTGAAATTACTGCAGAATTTCTTTACCCTCACAAGGACAAGGGGCATCTATATGTGTCATTTCACAATGCCTCACTCTCCCTTGCGAATAGCTGTGCTGCCGTAATACATTTTTGACAATTTGGTGTAAACAGATGTAAGGATCTATTTGTCTTTTGCTTTTTACACAGAAAACATAACATAGAGGCATAGAGGGGTTTACATAACTATGTTTACTAGCTGTACACAACATGAAATGCCCTGTTATGCATATACAATGCAGCTATGGCTGGTTTCTAAAGCATAGAAAATGGCGAGCACCACTAGTGCTTACCAGCTACTTAAAGGGATACTACTCAATTCCTATACACTACAAGATCCCATGGAATTTGGAAATCAGTAAAACTTTGGTAAAGTAATTTTTCAGTCTCTTTTAGGGGCACGAAGAAGTGGGTTTTGTTGGAAAACTTGGTAAAGAAATAGTTGAAGTGAAGGACGGAAAGATAGCAAAAGCAACCTCTGAGATCCTTAGTCTCTTGTAACATCATTGAAAGCTCACCAAGTCAATGGAAGTTGTCTTATTGACTTCAGTGGGCTATAGATCAAGCCTTTGCAGCATGATCGATTAGCTATTACTTGAGATATAGGGTTGGATCATTGACCTAGCTCTGGCTGATTTGTGCCGCTCCTCCTGTGCAAAGTAGCCTCAAAAGAGTCTTAATGTGTCCTTGGGAGATTTTTCCAGTGCAGCGGCATCCCCGGGCAGTACAGAGTCACCATAGCAACTCTGGTGCCACCACCTCCCAGTCCACAGTGCAGGAGGCCAGGCAGGAGCATCTCCACATCCTGGCAACCTGCCAGTGCCAGAATGGCCCCTTTTTGGGACTATGGGCAGCCAGGACAAGTCAAGCAGTTCACTTGCACTATGAGTCCAGAATGGCACAGATCAACCCAAGGAATAGTGCTTAAAGCCACCTTTTCCCCTCTCCTTTGGTCTTGAACCAGGAACAACTCAGCCAGACTAAAGGCTTCTGCCCGTTAGTTTTGTATTAGTTCAATGCAGATACATCAGAGCTTTCATGGGGTTGCTCCCTGACCTCCAAATAATTTTTTTAAATAAAAGGATTATGGATTAAAATTTTCACTTAGGCTCCTAAACCATTGAAGCGTTTTGGCAAATCTTACCTTGCAGAGTGAGATGGTCATTAAATAAACAATACTGTAAATGAAAGCATAAGCTGTTGACTTTCACAGTTTTTCTTTTAAAAGCAATAATACATTGAAAGAGGATTTATTTTCAAATGCGCACTCGGGGGCAAGGGGAACAGCTGTTGGAAGGTCCTGGCAATGGGACATGGAGCCTTTCATTCAGTGTAGCTGCTTTTACATCTGGCCAAGGCAGTAACTAAATGTCATTATTATGTGATGGTTGTTGGGTGGGTTGTGGACAATGATGCGGATGTTTGGGGATGGGAACACAGCTTTTGGAATTGTGGTAATGAAACAAGGAGAGAATACATTTAAAACTGTTTGCTTTTCATAGTTCTGAAGTGTCTTCTGAATCTGGCAGCATTGAGTCATCTATGGTGGGTTTTTTTTTTTTTGCATTAGTAAATTGCTTACAAAGAATGAAATAAATGAGATTCCTTGATATGCATGAGGAATTTTGGGCAAGACAGCAGAAATCTGAATTCCCTGGATGTGGTTGTAAGCATGGTGTAAAATGAAAATTATGGTGCCCCGTTTCTCATTAAGCAGTTATTTTCCTATTCCTTTAGAAAGCTCTGTCTCCTTTTGTGGATTCGCCGTATCTCAGGTGCAAAGGAATGACACTCCATAGTGACACTTGTCTGAGAGACGGATTCTTCAGTTTCAGAATCTTAAATGGGCACAGCAGAAAGGTGAAGCATGCACACGAATGCATGCCCCGATCCCAAAGAAATCTGCCATCTGCATTGTTGTGACTGGTTCTCAAAACAGAGCAGCTGAGATTTTTTACAGCATGGCAATGTTCTCTTTGACTGACTGCTACCATTTTGATGTAACTTTTTGAGGGTTTATGCTTAGGTTTATTAGAGCTGGTCACTCGTAAGGGGTAGAGGCTTGCTTGTTGTTCTGCCATTAGCGAGTGCTTCCTCCTCTCATGATTGAATAGTTCAGATAAATGTTTTATTTAACTACAAGCCTTTTACACAATTCTCTCTTTCTCTAAAGACTCTTTTTATGATGAAGGCAAATGCAAGCTCAGGGTTTTTAAAATATCAAAATGTAAGGCTTTTTTGGATGTAGTTGCATGTGTGTATTTCCTATCTATATCTATACACACAGATAGATCTATATCGATATCTAGATTAGATATAGATATTCAAGGAGTAGCTCTGTTAGCTGGTAATAGCAGCAGGCTTTTATCCTCTATGACCCTGTGACCCTAAGAGCCACCCCATTGGCAAAGGGTTCATGTAACAACAACCCCTTTCAAGTCTGACAAACACACTACACCTAACACATTGCTGTCACAATAGTTACCTATAAAGAATGTTGTGTGAGATATCAAATGTAAGCTGGTGACACACTGGTCATTAATGTCATTGTGAAATGTATGTATTACCACCACAGAAGGAATTCTGAGTGCTTACTGAAAGTATGCTTGAAAGTCTGTAACCAAACAAAGGAAGAAACAGGTTTTTTTCTAGATAAGAGGGAGGCTAGTTATCTACATGAGCATGGTGATGCCAGAGATAATGGTCAGTTCATTTGCCTCTAAGGTAAACAGCAGGAACAAATTAACAGGAGGATGTGAAATCAGCAGGGGAAGGCACTGAAGTCTGAACTTCAGGGGTTCATCCTTATGCTTGTGACAAAGACAGTAAACTTTGGGTAATATAAGGAGAAGCAAGAAGACATTTGTGTTGTCCATCACTGATGGAACAAAGAGCTCAGTACTCTTTGCATCTATGAACAGTGAATCCCCAGCTGTGTAGATCGGTGATGCTAACAAGTGACTGTAGGTGAGAAAACTGCCTTAGACAATGATTGTAGCCTGCTGAGTTAAGTTTTACTCACTGGAAAGGCTGATTACACTTTTGTTTTATTTATAACCATTTTCTATTACCTCTGCTTAGTATCACTTAAATCTCTGGTCTTTCTTAATAAACTTATTCTTTGTATTATAAATTCATCTCAATACTGCTGTGTTAAAGTGAGGTGTGCATCCTCTGCTGAGCCAACAGGCTGGTGTGTGTTCTGCCTTTTGGAGACAGCAGACTCGGTGACTTCTGTGAGTGTCCAATGGCAGGGGCTGGGTACCGCAGAAGAACTCTCCTTCAGGGGATTCAGGAGCTGGGGAAACAGCATGTTACCTGCAAAGCAAATGGGATGTTTTGGAAGGGAGTTGTCCAGTGAAGGAGGAGCAATGACATACCCCTCAGGATGAGTTGGTATGTCTGTTTGTAGTGTGCTTGTTTGCTTGCCTTGAGCCTACTTGATTTGAAGTTTATATTGTGGTCTGTTTGGGGGGCTGTGTGCTGAGCCTAGCGGCCTGTGAGGCAAGGCTGAGAGCTTCCTAATGAGGCTATAGCCTGCTATTCTTTGATCCCTAATCCTGTTAGGATCCCTTAGCGAGAAGATGGGGCTAACTCAGAGAGAACAGGGGTTTAAAAAACCAGCTCCTAAGTGACCAGAGGAGCTAGCGAACAGGAGCAGCAAATGGGAGTTTTGCAAAAGGAGTCTAGAGAGGGAGTGTGAAATCCTTATCCTCCTAATAAACATTATCTAAACTTAGACCAATAACTCCCACTTCAAAAACATGCATGCACACACACAAAGAAGATACAAAAAAATGCCCCTGCGAGCATAAAAATAATGCAGGCAGAAGCCCACAGCAGAGTAGGGGCTATCCAGTTTATTGTCTTGGATGCAGCATGTATGATTTACTTGCCTTGTGAGCCAATGGCACATGTGAGCATTCGGTGCAAGCAGCTCATGGCCCTCAGAGTATGGGCTCTTGAGACCAGAATGGTGGAACTGGAGGAGCTAAGGGAGACAGAGAGGTACTTTTATGAGACTGTCTGGGACACAGTAAAATGGTCCCAACTCCAGTCTGACAGACTCTGTGCTGCTGAGGTGGATGAACGTCTCAGGAAAGAAGAACATCAAGCTGGAACAGAGGGAAACAATCCTGCAGTTGGGACCCTCCTTCCAGATAATGTCATGGTAAACCCTCGTACTGGGGGTCCCTCACTTAGGGAGGGGACCCAGGTTATTAGGAAGAGACAGGTAATAGTGATAGGGGAAATTGATTATTGGAAATATAGATAGCTTGGTTTGTGATGACTGGGAGAACTGCATGGTGAATTGCTTGCTGGGTGCAAAGGTTGCGGATCTCTCGAAATACCTAGACAGACTTATGTGCACTCCTGGGGAGGAGCCGGTGGTTGTGGTACCAATGACATGGGGAAAGCTAGGAAAGAGGTCCTGGAGGCCAAATATGGGTTGCTAGGAAAGAGATTAAAGTCCAGGACCTCCATGGTAGCATTCTCTATAATGCTTCCAGTTCCAATCACAGGACCCGTCAGACAGGCAGAACTGCAAGGTCTCAATGCATGGTTGAGATGATGGTGTTCAGAGGAGGGTTTTAGGTTTATTAGGAAGTGGAGAACCTTTTGAGAAAGATGGAGCCTATACAGCAAGGATGGGTTCCACTTTTGAAAAAGTGGATGTCAAATCCTAGTGAGGTAAATAGAAAGGAGCATAAACACTGCCAAGTTAAGTGTAAAAATGTAATAAGAAAAGCCAAAAAGGAGTTTGAAGAACAGATAGCCAAACACTCAAAAGGTAATAACAAAATGTTTTTTAAGTACATCAGAAGCAGAAAGCCTGCTAACAACCAGTGGGGACCCTGGATGATCGAGATACAAAAGGAGCACTTAAAGATGATAAAGTCATTGCGGAGAAATTAAATGAATTCTTTGCTTCAGTCTTCATGGCTGAGGATGTTAGGGAGATTCCCAAACCTGATCCGTCCTTTGTAGGTGACATATCTGAGGAATTGTCACAGATTGAAGTGTCATTAGAGGAGGTTTTGGAATTAATTGATAAATTTAACAGTAACAAGTCACCGGGACCAGATGGCATTCACCCAAGAGTTCTGAAAGAACTCAAATGTGAAATTGCGGAACTATTAACTATGGTTTGTAACCTGTCCTTTAAATCCAGCTTCTGTACCCAATAGCTAATGTAACACCAATGTTTAAAAAGGGCTCTAGAGGTGATCCCGGCAATTACAGACAGGTGAGTCTAATGTGAGTAGTGGGCAAATTAGTTGAAACAATAGTAAAGAATGAAATTGTCAGACACATAGAAGAACATAAATTGTTGGGCAAAAGTCAACATGGTTTCTGTAAAGGGAAATCATGTCTTACTAATCTATTAGAGTTCTTTGAAGGGGTCAACAAACATGTGGACAAGGGGAATCCAGTGGACATAATGTACTTAGATTTCCAGAAAGCCTTTGACAAGGTCCCTCACCAAAGGCTCTTACGTAAATTAAGTTGTCATGGGATATGAGGGAAGATCCTTTCATGGATTGAGAACTGGTTAAGACAGGGAAGAAAGGTTAGGAATAAATGGTAAATTTTCAGAATGGAGAGGGACAACTTGGTGTTCCCCAAGGGTCTGTCCTAGGTCCAATCCTATTCAACTTATTCATAAATGATCTGGAGAAAGGGGTAAATAGTGAAGTGGCAAAGTTTGCAGACGATACTAAACTGCTCAAGATAGTTAAGACCAAAGCAGACTGTGAAGAACTTCAGAAAGATCTCTCAAAACTAAGTGATTGGACAACAAAATGGCAAATTAAATTTAATGTGGATAAATGTAAAGTAATGCACATTGGAAAAAATAACTCCAACTATACATACAATAAGATGGGGGCTAATTTAGCTACAACTAATCAGGAAAGAGATCTTGGAGTCATCATGGATAGTTCTCTGAAGACGTCCACACAGTGTGCAGCGGAAGTCAAAAAAGCAAACAGGATATTAGGAATAATTAAAAAAGGGATAGAGAATAAGATGGAGAATATCTTATTGCCCTTATATAAATCCATGGTATGCCCACATCTTGAATACTGCATACAGATGTGGTCTCCTCATCTCAAAAAAGATATACTGGCATTACAAAAGGTTCAGAGAAGGGCAACTAAAATGATTAGGGGTTTGTAACGGCTCCCATATGAGGAGAGATTAAAGAGGCTAGGACTTTTTAGCTTGGAGAAGGGGAGACTAAGGGGGCATATGATAGAGGTATATAAAATCATGAGTGGTGTGGAGAAAGTGAATAAGGAAAAGTTATTTACTTGTTCCCATAATATAAGAACTAGGGGCCACCATGTGAAATTAATGGGCAGCAGGTTTAAAAGAAATAAAAGGAAGTTCTTCTTCACACAGCGCACAATCAACCTGTGGAACTCCTTGCCTGAGGAGGTTGTGAAGGCTAGGACTATAAGAGGGTTTAAGAGAGAACTAGATAAATTCATGGAGGTTAAGTCCATTAATGGCTATTAGCCAGGATGGGTAAGGAATGGTGTCCCTAGCCTCTGTTTGTCAGAGGGTGGAGATGGATGGCAGGAGAGAGATCACTTGATCATTGCCTGTTAGGTTCACTCCCTCTGGGGCACTTGGCATTGGCCACTGTTGGCAGACAGGATGCTGGGCTGGATGAACCCTTGGTCTGACTCAGTATGGCCATTCTTATGTTCTTACCTAAATCAAAATGGAACCAGATTGCTGGCATGTAAAATTAAAAAGGTTGCAAAGGAGTTTTTAAACTAGGGGCTAGGGGAATGCTGACAGGTGTGGAAGAGAACATTGTTTGGACAGACACTTCCTCAGGGGGAGGATTTATTGAAGGGGATATTCTACATCTTAGCAAAGAGGAGAGGATAAAAGTTGATAAAGTACAGGTAAGAGCTTGTGAGAAACAGACAAACAAAAGAGTCCTATTCAATTACAGCACATGAAGGCAGACAACAAAATAATGACAATTTTTATAACTGCTTGTATACAAATGCAAGAAGTTTAAATACTAAGATGAGTGAACCTGAGTGTCTGGTATTAAATAAGGATATTGCCATAATAGGCATCACAGAAACTTGGTGGAGCAATGATAATCAATGGGTCACATCAAAATGGGGAAGTACACAAAAATGAATAGGCTAATTAAATGTAAATTAAAAGGAACAGTCACGAGTAAAATGTCTGCAAGTTGCATGGAAACTTTTTAAAAACTCCATAATAGAGGCTCAAACTACATGTTTATCTGCTCCCCCGCCCAAATAAAAAGTCAGTAAGAGGACCAAAAAAATGCCACCATGGCTAAACAGTAAGAGTTAGTTAGAGGCAAAAAGACATCTTTTGAAAATTGGAAGTCAAATCCTACTGAGGAAAATAGAAAGGAATACAAACTCTGTCAAGTCAGGTATAATTAGACAGGCCAAAAAAGAATTTTAAGAGCAACTAACCAAAGACACAAAAACTAACAGCAAATTTTTTTTAGGTACATCAGTAGCAGGAAGCCTGCCAAACAATTGAGGAGCTAAAGAAGCACTCAAGGAAGAAAAGGCTGTTGTGGAGAAGCTAAGTGAATTATTTGCATTCGTTTTCACTGCAGAGGATGTGAGGGAGATTCCCACATCTGAGCCATTCCTTTTAGGTGACAAATCTGAGGAACCATCCCAGATTGAGGTGTCAGTAGAGGAGGTTTTGGAACAAATTGTTATAAGTCACCAGGACCAGATGGTAATCATACAAGAGTTCTGAAGGAACTCAAATATGAAATTGCAGAACTACTAACTGTGGTATGTAACCTGTCGCTTAAATCAGCCTCTATACCAGATGACTGGTGGATAGTTAATATAATGCTGATTTAAAAAAAAAGAGGGTCCAGAGGAGATCCTGGCAATTATAGGCCGGTAAGCCTAACTTCAGTACCAGGCAAACTGGTTGAAACTATAGTAAAGAACAGTATTATCAGACACATAGATTAACACGATATATTGGAGGAGAAGTCAACACGGCTTTTGTAAAGGGAAATCATGACACACAAATGTGTTAGAATTCCTTGATGGTGTCAACAAACATGTGGATAAGGGTGATCCAATGGATATAATGTACTTGAACTTTCAGAAAGCCTTTGACAAGGGCCCTGGATCTTAAGCAAAATAAGCAGTCATGGGATAAGAGGGAAGGTCCTCTCACGCATCTGTCAGTGATAGGAAACAAAGGCTAGGAATAAATGGTCTGTTTTCACAGTGGAGGGGGTAAATAGCAGGATCTGTACTGTTCTGTACTGCTGTTCAGTATAGTCATAAATGATCTGGAAAAAGAGGTAAACAGTGACGTGGCACAATTCGTAGATGATACAAAATTACTGAAGATAAATAAGTCGAAAGCTGATTGTGAAGAGTTACAAAGAAATCTCACAAAACTGCATGACTGAGCCACAAAATGTTAGATGAAATTCAAGGTGGATAAATGCAATGTAATGCACTTTGGAAAACATAATCCCAATCCTTACATAGAAAATGATGGGGTCTAAATGAGTTATTATCACTCAAGAAAGAACTTTGAGTCATCACGGTTAGTTCTCTGAAAACATCCTCTAAATGTGCAGCGGCAATCAAAAAAGCTAACGGAATGTTAGGAACCATTACGAAAGGGATAGATAATAAACCAGAAAATATTATAATGCCACTATATAAATCCATGGTACGCCCACACCTTGAATACTGCATGCAGTTGTGGTTGCCTCATCTCAAAAAAGATATATTAGAATTGAAAAATGTACAGAGAAGAGCAACAAAAATCATTAGGGTATGGAATAGCTTTCATATGAGGAGAGATTAAAAAGGCTAGGACTGTTCATCTTAGAAAAAAGATGACTAAGGGGGGATATGATAAAGGTCTATAAAATCATGAATGGCGTGGAACAAAAGAGTTAACCCTTCACATAACACAAGAACCACGAGTCACCCAATGAACTTACTAGGCAGCAGATTTTAAACAAAAGGAAGTACTTCTTCACACAACACACAATCAACCTGTGGAATGCATTGCCAGGGGATGTTGTGAAGGCCATAAGTACACCTGGGTTCAAAAATGAATAGATAAGTTCATGGAGGATAGGTCTATCAATGGCTATTAGCCAAGATGGTCAGGGATCACCACATGCCCTGGTTATCCCTAAACCTCTGACTACCAGAAGCTGGGACCGGATGACAGGGGATCAATCACTTGATAAATTGCCCATTTCTGTTCATTCCCTCTGAAGCATATGGCACCTGCCCCTGTCAGAAGACAGATGCTGGACTAGATGGACGATCAGATTGACACAGTATGGACATGCTTATGTATTTCTTGGGGGAACAGGCCATTTACAGACAAATGTTACCAGTTCCCATCTCTATCTAGCTAGCCAGAACTCCAAATTCCTGTGGAGCTCAGCACACATGCTTCACAGGGACAGGATTCTATTGGCTTAAAGAGTGCCTTTCTTGTCCATTCAGTGTCCTGCAGCTTGTCTGCTCACTAATAATTTGCCACATTTACCACCTCTCTGACATGTAACTTAATATATGACATGAAGTTATTACAAAGTACTCAAATGGTGACTAGTGCACCATTATGTTTTGTAAATCAGTACATAGGAGGTAAATTCTCTAATCTTCTTTTCATCTGTGGAGGTACTTAGCTGCAGTAGAGCAAACCTATGTGGTTTCACTGAGCAGGTGGACCAAGGTTTAAGAAGCCCATGAAAGGAGTCCGAATCCCATCTTCCCTGACTCATGCTTTTCTGGCCTGCAATCTTCAAAAGCCCTCTCACCGTTTTTCCATATCCTTCCTCATTATTGTGGGGACACATCTAGTTTTGTTGTGCAGGCTGCAGTTTTCTAAGCCAGATTTTCAAAAGCACCTAGCAGCTCCCATTATTCTCAATTCTCTGTCCTCTTACACACTCGGATGCATTGCAGGAATGAGGCATCTTTATTGTCGTCAATGGGAGTTGCTCTGCTACTGGACATATTTGAAAACCTGGTCATATATCTGAGTGTTTCTGGAGCTTCCTCAGGTTTGAACTGCCCAGAAAAAAATTCACACCTGTGACTAAAGTAACTAGAAGAGGTTTTAGAGTAGTATGGAATAGGTATAACTGATAGGACCTACAGTGGTCCTGGTAAAACAGCTATCTTGGAATGTTCAATGCTTGATTGTATTTTATATAAAACAGTGCCATATTGGTGCTGGAATATGTGTCTATAGCGCCATCAAAAGGATCCACTGATTTGGCTATCTGTTGTGCAAGGAGTTATGACTTGGGGCATGATCCAAAGGCCACTGAAATCAATAGACTAGTCTATTAATTTGAATAGGCTTTGGATCAGGCCCTCTATAAATATAGCACTTATATTCCCAAGAACTTCAAGCTGGCTAGAACTTACCTAAAAACCTTGGTTGGTTGATAAATAACAAAATTGATCTGTTTTGTTCATACAATGGCTAACGTGTTGTAATGTGGCTTCTCATCTGGCAACTTATTTACAGTTATTTTTCCCCCATGTAATTTTTCATCCTTCTTACCATGATGCATCAGCAGAAAAATCTTATTCTATTCCTGTGAATACACAGTGAAAGAAATCTGAGTTATGAGGGGGGGGGGGGGGGGAAAGAACAACAAAAATACCAATTTAACTACTTGCAAAAGTTCTGGGTCAAGTGCTTGCAATTTAAAACTTTTTTGCAAGACCCTAAGCCTATGTCTATTAAAATTCTAATAGACATTTGATGAGTGTGTTTAAGTGTTATAGAATTTGCTATAGTTATTTGTTTTATGCCAACTAAATGCCAAAACGTCCTGTGTGTGTCAAAACAAAAACTAATTTAATATGTTAATAAAAAATGTAATTTTATCCCTATTTCTTCTTATGTAATTGAGTTGACTGAGTTAATCTTGAGAAATTGGGTTTGTCTTTCATAAGTGCCATTCAGTTTACATTGAAATTTGCAATAACTACCACATTAAATGCAAATTACTTTGCGCAGTTCAGCTGGCCCCAGGAATTGGTCCCAGTCTCTGTCTGGGAAACCCAGTGAGAAGGGAGTGTAAGGGGTGGGTGGGCAGACTGCACTGTCCTTCAGTTGCCTGGTTCCTGTTCTGGTGCACTCAGCGTGCTCTATGCCCTTTGGGATGATATGCATCAGGAAGCAGTCCTGGCACCACACTTTGTGGCTGGCCCTTGTGTTGGCTACTCAATCAGGTAGCCTCTTTATGTCCTCCCTTCTCTGTGCAAGCAACAGGTATAATTTGACTTTTGGTCTTCATACAAAAGAAATAGATACCCATTTATAACAACGCCACCTTTGCTTATTCAAAATGACACAGAGGACATCGTTCTTATTCAGATGTATGCTTTTTTTCCCCCATTGTTTTTTTTAGCTGTGAGTTTGGAACAGAAGGTCTATACGTCAGCAGTCGGAGTAGTAAAAAATTCAGGCCATTATCTGGTATGCCTGCAGCTAGGCAGCTGTACTCATGTTACTGAATTAAGTTGTTTCCTACCATATACCACACACAACATTGTTTCCCCTTAAACTTTTGAATTCTATTAAAGTGAACTAGGCTGGTGTTGTGCTAGTTGTGTGGCCAGCCTTTAGGACTTGTCTTAGGACTTTGGCTTCTACCATTCCCCACTACACCCACAAGCTTGAGACTAGGACCTCAATTCATCCCTGCACTTGTATGGAGACTGGTACAAAGAAGCTTGTGCCTCCCTTGTCTTGGGGATGGCTAGTTTGGTCCCCAGCACAAACTAATGCATCCTGGGGGCAATACAACTTGTACCATGGCTGCCATGGCCCCTGTGGGGCTTTCATCAGCCAGGGAATAGCTGGGGCATAGGAACACCCCAGCCAGACCTCTGGTACAACTCTGCTTGCCCCCAGAGCCGAGGGCTCCTTGCGGTGTGTGTGTGTAAAGTTGGTAGATTCAGCTTGGCATCTGCCGGAGAGGCCCTCTCCACCAGGGGTATTTCATGGGCATGTGCATGTGTGTAATTCAAATGGGGTTCAAAGTGCGCTGCAGAAGTGAGGCATCTGGGCTCTCTGATGAGAGTAGAGAAAGATCAGCAATCTAGTATGTGTATATGCCATTTTGGTCAATAAGCAGAAGAGCTCCCCACAGTAAATCTTAACAGACCCATTGCCCTCTCCATGTTCTGCTTGGCTTTTTAGTTTTTTGGGAATAATTTATCTTCCTTTCTCTTACATATAATGAATTGGAATAAATAAAAGCATAAAGAGCTCACAAGTAGCTCAGGAACAGTCTTGTCCTCCTTAAAACCTGCCTGGCTTAAGATAAGATGTCCCCATAACCAGAACAAAGATGAAAAGGAAAACAGGTTAGAAGCATCAGCATAAAATTCAGTCAAAAACATGACTGAATTGAAAAGCCTAAGGAGGATTTCTTTTGTTCATCAGCGGTATCCACATTACAGTAAATTGGACCACTTTCCATCAAGCCAAGCAAGAAGAACACAGAGAAGGAATATAAACTTAGAACTAGTAGGCAAGGAAAAGAGCCATAACAAATACATATTTTTTCAGTCCAAGTAAGTAATTTAAGGAGATTCAGTACATGGCACACCAGAAGAATAAAAATTTTCCCTAGCAAAACATTTGATTTCAAAAGCAGCAGCAAATGGTTACTAAGCAATTGACATTTTCATAAGAAATTAAGCATTGTAAGCCTGGGGATAGCAAACTGTATTTCAGCAAGCCTATAGTTCCACTTAGATAATGTAAAAGATACTATTGGCCTAAAGAAGTCTGTGGAAAAAATGCTCATATTAGCAATTTACCTGCAAGGTTAAATACTACAAAATCCAGTCCACTGTCTTTATTTAGCTTTCCATATCATGCTTGAAATTGAACTGGAATGGTTGATGACAAAAAGAAATGGTAACGACATATACCTTCGGAGGGTCTGACTGCATCTTAGTGAGTGTGTGTATCGAGCTGCCTTTATGCAAGTCTTTCTATGCCGTATTTTCTACCTTCTGAACCTCTACCACCTTCTTTTTTTTTTTTTTTTAAGTCAAGTCAGTGCTTCAAAAATGCTGTCAACCTAGCAGCTGCAGAAGAGGCCAAAATCCTTCATGGCTCCATGGTAGAGAGATGCTTGATCCTGCCAAGCAATCTGCTTGGGTGGACCCCTGCTTTCTGCCAGAGCCCTAATCTATACATCTATACATGTCCATTCATGCAGATCAGACTGTAAGATTGGAATGACAATGTGGAAAGTGGTGGATCAGGACTCCCCATCGCACCCAGCTGATGAACATCTCCCTGAGGTGGAGGGAGGTCCTAAGGATGAGAGTTCAGTCTCTTTGCCATTTTCATTTTGGGGAGCTAAATTGTGCCTCCCACAACTCAGCACTCAGATATAAACCCAGCACTGGGGAGCGCATGTAGGAGGAGCAACTAGCATAGCTAGTAAGGCTAGTGGCCCCAGAGGGACATTTCTATATGAGTCTCCCTTTACTAAGCATGGCTGCTTGGAGTTGTGGGGTGTGTGATGGCTAGTCCACTGAAAAGATCCCCCTTCTCCTCTGTACTTTTCCTCTGGCTTCTAGAGAGATTATGCCGGTCAAAGTCAGAACATCTCCAGGCAGTACGACCCAGCCAGTGTTCTTCCTCAGCTCTGACTGTTAGAGCCATACCTGTGCACTTGGAATTCTGAGATTGCTCCTAAGAGAAGATGTGTCTGTTTCACCTTGTTCACAGAACAATTGCTAGATGGTCACAGCTTTCTGCCACAGTGCCCCATGCACAACTTATTGTATGGTTTTGGGTCTGTAATTGTCATTTATGCTACTTTGGGGTTTCCCTTTTATTGTTTCAAAGCTCATTAACTAGATTGGAGCTTCCTCTCTTTGCAAACATTGAAAACTACTTACATGGAACATTGAACCTTGGCTCTATTAGGGAATGGCCTTGGTGAGGCTTCCAGCAGATGTTATCGACTCCCCATAGATCAGCTAAATAAATCTGCAACTGACAAAAGCCACACTCAGACATGCTCAAACAACATGAACATGCCTGCTGCAGCCTACAGCCAACTGGAAAATGGGTGGCCAAAGGAGCTGGAAGGAAACAAGAGTAGGCTCATTCAGCAAAGAGGCACCTACTGCCAAATGAGCCTTTTTCATAGACTGGGGAGTCAACTACCACAGCAGCTAAGTACTGGCCTCGAGTGCCAGGAAAAGCTACTGAATTCTCATTGTTTCTTGCTATTAGATGGGAAGGATGGTTTTGGGGCTAAAGTACAGAACTAAGAGTAAAAGAAATCCAAGATATTTATATACACAGATTTGCTACAGACTTCCTTAGTGACCTGGGGCAAGTCACTTAACCTCTCTGTGCTTTACTTTCCACATCTCCAAAATGGGGATAATTCTGACCTACCTCAGAGGACTGTTATTAGGCTTAAAATTCAATACACCTATCAATAAAAGACCATATGTGGCATCATTTCCAAAAGGGACAAAACCTGTCCCCCAGCTCTGTCCCCCAGCTTCTCTTGTACTGCAAAGGAGCATAAAGCAGATGAAACTCTGCAGGAGGGGGAAGACCTGACATAGCCAGTTCATATGCCACAGCCCTGCAGCACCTGGCAGAGGGCACCTGTGAGGGGTGGAGAGAGGGTGTGGCGAGACAGCACTGTGCTTTTGCAATCCTCAGCTGGTGAATGGCCTCTGGGGGCCATAGCTGGACAGTGTAACACAGAACAGGCTTTAGGCCGCTCTAATTTACCCCAGTGCCTGTGCTTGCTTAGAACTGACTCTGGCTCCCTTTCACTCTCCCCTCACTAGCTGAGCCTTGACTTTCTGGCCCAAAGAGTTGAAGCAATTGCTTCTTCTTTAGTTCACTGAAATTACTTCAGTGTTTTAATTGTGAGTAGGAGTTAATAGTGTATCTAATAACAATAATAATTCTTAGCACTTTCCTAGCACTTTTCATCATCAAAGCATATTACAAACATTAGCTAATTAATCTTCTAGGTTTCTTCCAAGACACAAAATTGCAAATTGATCCTTCAGACCACCTAAATAATTATAATTCTCTTTGTAATGAAGATTATTCTGAACACTATTTTTGTTATTTTAGGCATAGCCTGACAAATGCTAATTTTATCAGATAAGGGTTAAAGCTAAAATGATTAAACGATAGACTTTCTGTTTTAAAAACTTCAAGAGCAGCACCCTAGTAATCCTTTTTGAAAGAGAACATCTTTCATCAAAGCTTGACTAGTAAGTACTAAAAAGTAGTGCTAAAATGTTGAAATGTCTGGTTTTGACAGAATCCAGGCACAGCCAGGAAATGAATTAATCTAACTTTTATCCTACCAGAAAAGTAAATAGCTGAAGCTAAATATTTAAAATTGCACATCGGCTTTTCCCAGTTTTCATATTGGTTTCTTTAGAATACATTCACCAATGATTTTCATGCAACATTTAGTGGAAATTGGTTCTTTTCAGTCCTTTTCACCTAAAAGGACAATTACAAAAGCTGCAGTTTGCAATAAATAATTTGCTTAGAATGTATAATTCATGACCTGCTATGTTCTCCAACCCTGGATTTCCTAATTATTGACTGCTATTGTCTATTATTTATGTGATTATTTCACATTCCTTAAGGGACAGCAAGTGGTTAAAAAGATGAACTGCCCTAACTATGTTTTCCATACAATAATCATCATCAGAATTAGACAATAAAAGTATTCATTCTGAGAAATAGTTCAAGTTCTTTAAATGTCTCCTTTCTCTTTGCTCTCCAGAGATGAGCGAAATGAGGTGAATCTCATCATTATTCGACTTTTCAAGGGCAAAGCTGTGATAGACAGGGCTTAATGTGTATCTTGGTAGAATTGGATTTGATCCTCAGGGCTGGGCCAGAGGGCTGCTTTGTTAGATTTGTTAGATTTACTCTCTCTCCCACAAACAAAATTACCTCTTGGAGGCCTGCATCAACCCCAGCATCCTGAGACTATCTCCTTTTCTTGATTTCAGTCACATCTAAATCTGTTTAAATTGTCGACATGATGATTTGTGGAGAGACGGGGATTAAGCAGAAGGGAGATTAACACAGTTGTCTGTCTTTGAAATAATATACCTGCTGACAGTAAGGGCATTCTTCAATTTACATAACTTAGTTCACAAAGAAGGCTTTGCAGTTGTTACAGTTACTGGGTTGTTTTTTTTACCATCAGCAGTACAAATTCACCTGCTCCCTACACACTTAAAAACTGACAGATCGTCTCTTCAGTTCCTGTAAGATTGAAGACACATGCCCTGTCCTTTCTCCAGATGAAGAGTTTCTTTGGCATCTGACTAATATGCCAGTTGTATTATTTAAGAAATGTGCATTACATTCCCCTGGGAAAGAGATGATCTTCCCCTGCTCCAAACAAAATGTTTACATTCTAGCATTCTAGAATGTAAACCAGTAGTCAAAATTCTATGGATGATCAATCTGAAACAGAGGCATGGTTTGTTGGCTGTTTTGTTTTGAGTTGTTGGGAGAAAAAAATAGATTGTTTATTTTTCTAATTGCTGGGAAAGTAATATGCAATGTTCTCATCTTGATACCTACCTGTGTAATTCTCACTGGCGTTAATGAGAGTTACCTGTGTGTTATGTTCTTGGCACTGGTATGCCAGAAAAGAAGGTACTATGGAAGAGTTAATTCTGGGCAAGAAGAAAATCTATATTACTTCATCTATACAATGGAAATAATTATATCCCCTTCACTCTTTGTCTTTCTGTGTGTATGTACAGTGCCTTGAACAAGGGGACCTTGATTTCAGTTGGGACCTCTATTATTGCTACCATAACACAAATAATTAATGGAGGAATTGAATCTTGTGCCACCAAACTGGTAAACAAGACATAGAGGACTAGGCTACATAGGGTACAGAAAAATGGTGCATATTCTAGAATAAGGGAAATTATGATAGTGAAAGTCAAATGGAAGTTGTTGATTTTTCTTTTTGTATATTTTTTCTTTTTCTGAAATTTCTCTCTTTAAAAAGGTTAATTAATTATTGTCCAGTAATATGCTGTCTCAGTAGGACAAAAGAGCTGAAAGGCTATCTCAAAATATTGACTATTCCATAGTCAACCTGTGGAACTCCTTGCCAGAGGATGTTGTGAAGGCCAAAATTATAACAGGGTTCAAAAAAGAACTAGATAAGTTCATGGACGATAGGTCCATCAATGGCTATTAACCAGGATGGGCAGGGATGGTGTCCTAGCTTCTGTTTTCCAGAAGCTGGGAATGGGCGACAGGGGATAGATCACTTGATGATTACCTGTTCTGTTCATTTCCTCTGGGGCACTTGGCATTGGTCACTGTTGGAAGACAGGATACAGGGCTAGATGGACCTTTGGTCTGACCCAGCATGGCTGTTCTTATGTTCTAAAATTTCCCTTATAGAGGGTGTAGGCACTGATGGAACAGAATCAGGAAATGTGATAGTGTTCCAGCCAGCAACTTTCCAACTTGAACATGGCTGTGTGTGAGGTATGAAAATTCCTCATGTTTTCATCTCTCTCCTGTTTAATTCTGAGAGATTTTAGAAAGTGGTTTTAGGGTGGGATAAAATTTCTCCTTAAAGGCTAGCAATTAAGGATGGCAATTTTGAATAAAATAAGAACTAAACCAAACCTTCATCCATCTCTCTAATCACATCTGAAGCAAACCTTTATTGCTGACATTTGAAAGAGTTTGGTTAATCTCTCTTTTTTAAACATTATCTTTAATAGTTGTCTCTGAATTTCCTAATTCAAGTCAGTAGAGAGAATTTCCAGAAATCTTGTGGGACAGGATCTTTTCATAAGACTGCCTGCCAAATTTAGCAGCTTCAGGGCATTTGGATTGTTTGGGTAATAAACATCTAAACCTTTGGGGGCTCACCCAAATTTGTATTGCTCTTACTACTGGAAGAAATGCAAAGTAAAAACTACTTTTCTGGATCAGTACTAAAGGAGCACTTATGAATACTGTATTTAATATTTTGTTTTGTAACACGTATAGGTAATACCATTCATTATTGAGAATAAAGATGTCAGCTGTCCTGAGAAGTACATAAATGCTAAATGACAGGTTTCAGAGTAGCAGCCGTGTTAGTCTGTATCCGCAAAAAGAACAGGAGTACTTGTGGCACCTTAGAGACTAATAAATAAATTTGTTAGTCTCTAAGGTGCCACAAGTACTCCTGTTCTTTTTATAAATGCTAAATAAAACATGACATAATGCAGGGAGTGACTTATTAATCAAGAGGGAAGGAGAAGTTTAGACAAATTAGGTGGTGAGCAGAATACCTGCTCTTGTTAAATCTGCATTATAGTCTTATTCTAAAGCCCACTGAAATCAATGGGAATCTTTCCATTGTCTTCATTGGGCTTTGGATCAGGTTCCATGTAACTTCCAATTATTATTCATCTATTTTTTGTTGTGCTTAATTTAGAAGGCTGCTATAGCAGTTGGGATAATCATTGCAAGCTGGAAGAAGAGATTTGAAAGAGAAGGAGGAGATGTTATGTGTCACACAGGACTTCATTAGAGGAGGCACATAACAGAATGGAAATACTTGATTAATGTCTCCTGGTGAAGTATGGATTTGGGTGGTTATACAATCTGCCTAATGCCTGGGCTACGCTACATGGCTAGACTGACGCAAGGCAGCTTATGTCGACCTAGTTGTGCATGTGTCTACACTCAAATTGGTCTCCCACTGCTGTAAGTGCCCCATTCGGTCAACATAGTAACACCACCTCCCCGAGTGGTCTTGACCCACAGTCGATGTACTTACGTCAGTGCAGTGTAGACACTGCATTAGTTACGTCAACTCTAACTGTCATCCAGAAGCTGTCCCACAATGCCCATCACTGACTGCTCTGGTCACCATTATGAACTTCATTGCCCAGGGATCATGAAGACTGGAAGACCCCCATCCCCTTTAAAGTCCGTTTGAAATTCCTTTTCTTTATTGCCTGGCTTTGGGATCACACCTAGCAGCTCTCCATTGTTGAGTGCAACTACCCAGCTGACCATGACGCGTTCCTGACTGCAGTGCACAGGAGATACTGGATGTCCTGGGCCTATGGGAAGAAGAGGCTGTGCAGGCACAGCTCTGATCCAGTCACAGAAATGTCAACATTTACAAGCTGATTGCTCAGGGGATGCAAGAGAGAGGCTGTGACAGGGACCAGCAGCAGTGCCTCATGAATGCCAAGGAGCTGCAGCAGGCATACCAGAAGGCCAGGGAGGACAACAATCAAATTTGATGCCAAGCCGCAGACCTGCTGCTTTTACAAAGAGCTGCATGCCATACCTGGCAGAGAGCCCACCCCCACCAGCACTGTGAATACTTCCTAGAAGACTGAGCACAGCCCCCTGCTGTGAATAGTGAGGAGGAGGAGGCGGTGGATGAGGAAGAGGAGGAGTATGGGGACAGGCAATCAGAGGATCAGGCTGCACAGTGAGCCAGAACCTGTTTTTGATTCCATTGCATTCCAGCCAGTCCCACCAGTCGAGCATGGGTGAGCTTGATGCAGGGGAAGGAACCTTGGGTAAGTGTGGAGATACATTTTCAATTACAAGGATGCCCTCCCCCCCAAGGAGCAGGATACATCTTTTGATTTTTCATTACTTTACTCATGCCTGCAGAGGTAATGGTACAAGCAAGAGAGGTAGAACCGCTATCGGCTTTTCATTCCCCTCTAGAGTTAGGTGTGGTAGGCCAGGCAGAGCGGTTTGTTTATGTACACAGGGTTGTCCCTTGAATCCTCCTGACAGATCTCAGTGAAACTTTCATGGGGTACCCTGCAATCTTCTGCCAAAGATTTCTAGGGAAGGCTGCCTTATTTCTTCTGCTGTGGTACGACACTTTCCCACGTCATTCAGCAGTAACTTCAGCAGGCACTTTGCAGTAAACAGGCCAGCATTACACAGGCCTGGGCGGCTTCAGATACCCCAGCAGCTGGGCTCTCTTTGCCTTTGTTACCAAGTGAGATATCAGCTAAAATCTCCATCACCTGAGGAAAATGGTACCAGTATTCAGTGACATTGTGCTATACTACCAGAATCATGCAGCCAAGTAATTCTCTCCTCATTTCCCCAGTCCCTTGTGGGCCATACTCACCATGGATGGTCCATTGACTGGTGCAATGCCTAAGCAAATCCCAAACAGAAGTGAGAATGTAGTGCTTAAAACTTCAGGGGAACAAGGGGAGTGAGTAAAGCTTCTTAAATTTCAGTTTCTGTTAGAGGGGCCGATTTTGAGAATTTCCGGGGGGTGCTCAAAACCCCGCTCTGCCCCAAGCCCTACTCCCACGTCACTCCTTCCCTCAAGCCCCCACCTCGTGCTCCAGCTCCGGCGTACCCACTGAGTCGGCGCCTATGTTTTCTGTAGTGAATGTGCTGACGATGGGACCTCTGTGCATTTTATCTTCAGCTGCTGTGCCTGCAAATTTCAGGCTCTTCTCCTCCACACCCACAAAATGACTGAGCCAGATAAGGAGGAGAAAGAAGAGGACTCAGGATGACATGTTCATCGATATCTTGCAACCAGTGCTGCATCAGGCTGTGAGCATGACGCCTGGAGGATGAATACTGGGGACAGCCTGGAGAAAGGAGAGTGGCGAGGAGAAGGGCCCAGGAGTCCCAGCAGGAGAAGGAGAGGGAGATGCACCAAGACATAATGGGGCTTCTGAGTCATCAAACACAGATGCTTCAGACTCTGATGGACCTGCAGGTCAGCAATCCCTGGCTGACCTCCCTCTGCAGCCCACTGAGATCTCAATAACGGCAGTGGCGTATTATCACCTAGGCCAACTAGGCCTAGGCCTAGGGCAGCGAATTTGCTCTTGCCCCCTCCCCAACTCCGCCCCTTCCCCAAATCCCCGGCCCGCCGCCTCCCCGAGGCGCGCTGCGCTTCCCTCCTTCCACCTCCCTCCCAGGCTTGCTGTGCTGGGAGGGAGGGAGAAGCGAGTTGCAGCGCGCTTGGAGGAGGCGGAGCAGAGGTGTGCTAGGGCCCGCGGGTGCGGGGAGTAATGGGGGGCCGGGAACCGCTCCCCGGCCTGCTCCAGCTCACCTCTGCTCCACCGCCGCCGCCATCCCCGGAGTGCGCCGCAACTCCCCTTCTCGCTGCGCGAAAGCGCTGGGAGGGAGGGAGGAGAAGCGAGTATCGGTGCGTTCGGGGAATAGCGGAGGTGAGCTGGGGCCGGCGGGCACAGGGAGTAACTCTTGGGAGGGAGGTAGGGAACCACTCCCTGCCCCAGCTCACCCCTGCTCCACTGCCACCATCCCCCAAGCACGCCACAACTCGCCTTCTCCCCCCTCTCTCCCCGGCTTGCCGTGGAGGAGCGGAGGTGAGCTGGCAGGGTGGGGGGAGTGGCAATTTTTTGACGGCCTCGGGGCGGCAAATTTGTTAATCCACCCCTGAATAACGGGGCTTACCTATACCCCACCCCCGACATGCCACATGGCCTCAGGTCGCTGCACTACCCTTACCACGCCAACTAGGGGACATTAAAGACAATCACAGCTTCACATACACAGACTTGTAAAAGCCACGGTTGGTGTATGTGTAGCTAAAATGGACATGATTGTTTTTTCCCCTTCATGAATTCTGTTCTCTTAATTTTGTAAGTTTTGTTATTTTTTTAGTGTATTTGTTTTAAAACTGCATGGGTTATTTATGCATTGATTTTGTTACAGAATAAAATTCTATTATTTTGAACCTAACTCATCTTTATTAGTTCACAACATATGCTGCTGAGTGCTCAATAGTTCTGAAAACAATCAATGATCTGTTACTGCACAATGTCCCTCAACTCATAGGATCATTCACAAAGAAAATTAATAGGTGCATTGACTTTATGCATTACATTTCTACCTGTACAGCAATAACCACACAATTCCTACCAGGTGACAAAAGAGCAAGGCCAGATAGCGCACACTATAACAACAACACACACTACTCTGGCTCACTGTTAAAATGGTCTTTGAACAAGTAGTTCATGGAGCAGCTGCAGGTGTACAAGATTGGACCTCAGTGAGAAAAATATCAAAAATTGTTATAGCTTTCTGCTATGTCTTGCATAATATATGTGAAGCAAAGTGGGGAAAGCTTCCACAGGTGTGGAGGGCGGAGTTAGGGCATCTGTCTGCTGAATGTGAACAGCCAGATAAAAGGGCTCTTAGAGGAACTCAAGGTGGAGCTATACAGCTCAGGGAGGCAGCTCTCATTTTAGTGTCCCTATGCTGGAGGGCAGGTGTGAGCTCAGATGCAGATCCAGGAATGTGGCCTTGTGAATCCAAAAGTTCCTACCACTCAGTATTTGTTTCTTGGGCCCCAAAGTGGCACTCCTCCACCTGCAGCTGCTCTGTGAACACCATCAATAACCTTGAATTGGTTCTCGCTATGTCCCCCAGTAATCTGTCCTCCAAGGAGTTGTCATGTTCCCCACTCATTTAGTTCTTCTCACAGCTCTGCAAATATTCCAGGACTGTGCACTCAGTGCTGCAATGCACATGACAATAGAGCTGAGCTGTGCAGGCTCCATGCGTCTGTCAGTGTGGAGGGCCATACTAGTTTGTAGGATTTTGAAAAAAAGCGCAAAAATTATGGGATATACAATAGATGGCATTATAGGATGGAGACAGTTGCAAACTGGGAAGTTGATCCCATGCCCTCACGTTACCCCTACTTGATTTGTCTCAGTCCTATCATGGATGGTTAGCACTGACCCCCCACTTGGTAAGGCAACTCCCATCTTTTCATGTGCTGTTTATTTATACCTCTCTACTGTATTTTCCACTCCATGCATTGGATGAAGTGGGTTTTAGCCCACAAAAGCTTATGCCCAAATAAATTTGTTAGTCTCTAAGGTGCCACGAGGACTCCTCGTTGTTTTTGCTGATAGAGACTAACATGGCTACCACTCATAACTGTGGTCCGTAACCTATCATTTAAATCAGTTTCTGTACCAAATTACTGGAGGATAGCTAATGTGACACCAATTTTTAAAAAGGGCTCCAGAGGTGATCCTGGCAATTACAGGCTGGTAAGCCTGACTTCAGTACCAGGCAAACTGGTTGAAATTATAGTAAAAAACAAAATTGTCAGACACATAGATTAACATAACTTGTTGGGGAAGAGTCAACATTGTTTTTGTAAAGGGAAATCATGCCTCACCAATCTGCTAGAATTCATTGAGGGGGTCAACAAGCACATGGACAAGGGGGATCCAATGGATATAGTGTAGTTATATTTTCAGAGAGCCTTTGACAAGGTCCCTCACCAAAGGCTCTTAAGCAAAGTAAGCTATCATGGGCTAAGAGGGAAGGTTTTCTCATGGATTGGTAACTGGTTAAAAGATAGGAAACAAAGGGTAGGAATAAATGGTCAGTTTTCAGAATGGAGAGAGGTAAATAGTGGTATGCCCCAGGGGTCTGTACTGGGACCAGTCCTATTCAACATATTCAGAAATGATCTGGGAAAAGGGGTAAACAATGAGGTGGCCAAATTTGCAGATGATACAAACTACTCAAGATAGTTAAGTCCCAGGCAGACTGTGAAGAGCTACAAAAGGATCTCACAAAACTGGGTGACTGTGCAACAAAATGGCAGATAAAATTCAATGTTGATAAATGCAAAGTAATGCACATTGGGAAACATAATCCCAACTATACATATAAAATGATAGGGTCTAAATGGGGGAGGATAGCTCAGTGGTTTGAGCATTGGCCTACTAAACCCAGAGTTGTGAGTTCAATCCTTAAGGGGGCCACTTAGGGATCTGGGGCAAAATCAGTACTTGGTCCTGCTAGTGAAGGCAGGGGCTGGACTCAATGACCTTTCAGGGTCCCTTCCAGTTCTATGAGATAGGTATCTCTCTCTCTCTCTATATATATATATAAATTGGCTGTTACCACTCAAGAAAGAGATCTTGGAGTCATTGTCAATAGTGTTCTGAAAAAAATCCACTCAATGTGCAGCAACAGTCAAAAAAGCAAACAGAATGTTGGGAATCATTAAGAAAGGGATAGATAAGACAAAAAATAGCACAGGGTCCTGTGCAACTTTAAGACTAACAGAAGTATTGGGAGCATAAGCTTTCGTGGGTAAGAACCTCACTTCTTCAGATGCAAGTAATGGAAATCTCCAGAGGCAGGTATAAATCAGTATGGAGATAACAAGGTTAGTTCAATCAGGGAGGGTGAGGTGCTCTGCTAGCAGTTGAGGTGTGAACACCAAGGGAGGAGAAACTGCTTCGGTAGTTGGGTAGCCATTCACAAAGCCTAATTCTCGAGACAACCAGTAGGAGGCGCCAGGTGGTAAGTCCCAACCCCATCACAGGCCCCATATATTTCACTTAAGATCATCTTACTGAGATGCAGCCTAAATAATACAACATTTTAGCCCAGTATGATCATTTTTCATTAAAATAAGAATGTCAGTTTTAAACTCTCTCAAAGTTATGTTTCACTATTTGATTTTAACTGCTACTCGATCCTGGAGCTCCAAGGCTAAATTCAGGCCATAAACCTATTTAGCACAAAACCCAGATTCATGTTAACATCAGTTCAGCATTCCTGTGAGCTTATCTTTAGACCAGCAACCTTCCACACTGCCTCTTGCACAGTTTATTCCTGCAGCATGACTATTCTGTTTGAGACATAGGGCAGCCAGGGAAGCAAAAGTACATGTTAAAACCTGTGGATTACATCTTAGAAATGCCTTCTTTTGCTGTTGCAGACAGGGCCGGCACAAGCTTAGGAAGCAGGTGCTTGGGGCAGCCAATACAAAGGGGTGGCGCATCCGGGTCTTTGGCAGGAATTTGGCAGCAGATCCCTCAGTCCCGCTCTTCCTCTTTGAGCTGCCGCCGAAGAGGAAGAGAGGGAGTGAAGGACCCGCCGCCAAACTGCCACCGCAGATTGGAGCAGTGCGATTGAGCTGCTGCTGACGTGCTGCCAATCGCCTTTCCCACCACCACTTGGGGCGGCAGAAAACTTGGAGCCAGCCCTGGTTGCAGAACTGTGTGAACTCTGCAGCATTTGGGAAGCTAGCAGTAAGGTACAATTGCACCCTCATAAATTTCTCCTTCCAGACTCAACATTGTAGATCTGTTCCTAAGTGTGGCCCATGTCTGGAATTTGACCTTCTGTGTAATACAACTGTAGCGAAGAAAATGGCATTCTGCAGTGGCATTTGATAAAAGCAATGTGCTATTTTAAATTGTATAAGAGAGAGATTCCTCTGCACATGCAAACACAGATATGCAACAACTGCAGTACTAGCATTATGCAGCAGCTTATAAGCAAGCACATTGACATTCAATAAACAGTGCTGCATAAAATTTCATTTCCCTGTAGGGAAAATTTAAACTTACTTTATTCCATTGGAATATTTTAAATGAGGAAAAAATGAAGATAAAGTGCATTTGACCCTAGGCATTATAAATGCCATTAAGGGTCTCGCTCTGCTAGGCTCATCTGTTGCTTTTCAGACCTTCTATTCATTAACCTTATTAGCGCCAGCCCCTCTAGCCTTGAATTGACATTTCCCTGGTTAAATTGGAAGGCCCATTTCCCAGCACACATGGAATGGTTGGTTAAAGAATTTGTATGATTTGTCTAACAGATGCAGTAGGAAAGAGCAACAACTGGTCTGCTGGCTGGTAGGTCCAACTGAAAAATTCCGTTATGATTGTTTCCAGGGGACTTCAGTGTTCTTGCATATTAAAATGAAGCTTTCTATAGCTACACTCCTAATCAAATCAGCAGAAAAATCAGTCTTCTTGGCGTCAGTAATAACCTCTGTCTGTTGAAGCAATATAAATCTTCCTGGTATACTATTGGAATTTGTACTAGATTTACTGATGAGCCAAAAAAAAAAAAAAAAAAAGGCAAATTTATTCACTCAGCTGATGTATCCCACAGCTTGAAATGATGTGAATATATATAAATTGTTTATCCAAGTTAACCCATTGATATGATACCTCAGTTAGTTGACTAGCTTGGCTTTTAATCCACATTCTTCTTCACATAGGGCATTCATCCAAATTCTTCCTCATATTGGACATACAGGAATTCAGATTGCATGCAGGTATAAAAGGAGATTTCTTTTCTATTTCTCTATTTATTAGATTACATATCATTGGGGATAAGAATTCACCATTTTTCTGAGCTGACTCACATGAGCAAGTCATACATAAAGGTGACAATTTGAAGGTTTTCAATGTCGTGAGCTTGGCAGCATCAGGTGATGGTATTTCACGTCACAAGTAAAGGAAATATCAGTTGTTCCTTGACACAAGGTTGGTTACAATTATGGCTGAAAAGATCAGGAGTGAAGTGGGCTAAATTAAGGGGTTAAACTAGAAAGAGTTCAGAAGCCATTCACATCATCCTTTTGGCATTTCTGGTCCTTCCTGCCTCTCTGACAATGAAGGTAATTATCAGACTTTTCCCCATAAATGAAATGTCAAGATAATTTATAGAAGCACCCTGTTCTCTCTGAGTGGTTTATTTATTTGGAACAGGCTTTTCACGATATTGAGGCTAGAGTTATGATTTCCCCTCCCACAAATGTCCAGTTTAACTCCTACCCCAGCAAGTTACCAATGTAACTAGCTAAAAAATAGACTATTTCTGTGGGCCAGAGATATAGTTACTGTAAGTGCAGTGTAAGGCCATGTCTACACTACAAACTTATGTTAACTCGAGTTAGGTCAGCACACAGCCTCTGCAGTTAGTACATTGCCGGTGTGTGCATACATGGCTCCTGGTATTGGTGGTGTGTGTACTCACCAGGAGTGCATGTTTTGCTGCAGAGTTCAGTGCATCATGGGTAGGTATCCCATTGTGCCACATGCCACCGTTCAGTTGGGGGGCTGCAGGTGATGGCTAGTGGCGTTCTGTTACTTTCTTTGTTGAGTTGTATCTTAGTGCTTGGCTGTAGACAATGGATCATGTGGTGTGGTCTGGATGAAAGCTGGAGGCATGTAGGTAAGTATAGTGGTCAGTACAACCGCATTTGCTCCAATCTCTCAGACAGAGACAAACACCTACAGGATCTCTATCAAGCATTCTTAAAACTAGAATACCCACCTGGTGAAGTGAAGAAACAGATTGACAGAGCCAGAAGGGTATCCAGAAGTCACCTACTACAGGACAGGCCCAACAAAGAAAGTAACAGAACGCCACTAGCCATTACCTGCAGACCCCAACTAAAACCTCTCCAGCACATCATCAAGACTCTACAACCTATCCTGAATGACGATCCCTCACTCTCACAGACCTGGGAAGACAGGCCAGTCCTTGCTTACAGACAGCCCCCCAACCTGAAGCAAATACTCACCAGCAACTACACACCACACAACAAAAACACTAACCCGGGAACCAATCCCTGCAACAAACCCTGGTGCCAACTCTGTCTGCATATCTATTCAAGGGACACCATCATAGGACCTAACCACATCAGCCACACCATCAGGGGTTTGTTCACCAGCACATCTACCATTGTGAAATATGCCATCATGTGCCAGCAATGCCCCTCTGCCATGTACTTTGGCCAAACCGGACAGTCTCTATGCAAAAGAATAAATGGACACAAATCAGACATCAAGAATTATAACATTCAAAAACCAGTAGGAGAACACTTCAATCTCTCTGGACAGCTGCTGAAGTGGGGACGTCTTAGTCTGGTACTGCTCCTGGACTCCTTTAGTCTTTGTGTGGGGTCTGTAAACCCCATCACATGGGGATTTCATTTCTGTATTTATTAGTAGTTGAGCTACTCCTCTTTAAGCTACTGGCAGACATCTTAGAGCTACCGAGTTCTGTTTGTGTAATATTATTGATTTAAACATACAAAGAACCTTTGGATTTCTAGCTGAAACTCATCTGTAAGCCACTCCTTTTGCTTATGTACCACAGGACGGACCTAGGTTGGCAACATCTCGAATGCAAAAAACCATATACCTGTCATTGGGGACAATGGGATATTTCTGATCAGGCAAAGTGTGTTGGGAGCTATAGGGAAGGTACCAGGGTGGTTCCATGGGCTTGTTCTATGCAAGTAATGTGAGCACTGTATAGGCACTGTGAGTTCAGATCTAACCCAGGGCAGGAATCTGAAATAAACAAGGAAACATATTGCTGTAAGCTGCCTTCTACCTTGTCAGCTGAATAATATCCCTCTTTCCCTTCACACTGTTATGTTTTTAGCCTATGTATATAGAAATGAAATAAAAACACAAGTACTCTTGCTGGGAGTCTGCACCATGCTATTTCCTAGAATTCAGAACAATAACACACAATTGTTATATGGAATCAGCCAAAACATCTCAGTACTGGCTTATTTCTTTGTTTTTTTTGTCGATGGCTATATTATTATGAATATAACAATCTATCCAGACTGCCTGAGTTTCCACAGACCAGAAGAGGTATTCATCCCTCTCTTAATAATTTACTAATTATTCAATCATTTTTATAAACTGGGCAAAAATGAAGAAAAATATCCCTGATAATTGTATGTGCTGAAATCCATTACATTTGTCAAATAATCTCTTTGCTATGATTAGTTCAGCCATCTTCAGCTGTAGGTCCCAGCAAGACTGTCCGCGCTTGGAATAAATCCCTCAGGAGAAAGTCAGTCTCAGAAACGTGTAATTTTGGGGCCCAATCTGTCAGAGATGGCTGCATCTGCAACACTGAGGGATGTGATGTGACACACGCAGTGTCTACTCATTTGGGAATGGAACCTTTTATGTAACCTCACGCTGGACCCTCAGATGAGGGCCAGGACAAGTTGGCAGCTGCAAATCTCAGTTAGTGGGAAGCGGTGCTGCCCAACTTCAGGAAAATATCATTGAATTATTCCTAGACACATAAAAACAGATCATCTTTGATTTTAAGAAGGGGTAATTCTGTGTATTTGAAGGGAATTATGACATCTTACTTTTCCCCAGCTGAGTGTAATATCAAGAGAGGCAGAGTAGGTACATACATTTCCTACCTTTGGTCACCTGTACCTAATATACTTGCTTTATTTACATGACAGCAAACATCCATTACTTAATTTTCTCCTTTGTAGGAAGAGGAAAATCTCAACCTATGTCCTCGGTTGAAACCAAAGGAAACTCCTACTTCTAGAAAGCATAACTGGATGCTTTCTATTGTGGACTTTACAGGACGCCTGAATTTTGTTTTTTATATGAGATTAAATATAATATATATTTCATAATTTACCTAGTCTTCCCAACTCCTCCATTTCAATACTTTCTGCGAAGGGTAACTTTTTCATAATTTCATTTTATAAAATTATTTTATTCATGAGACCAGTGGAATTTCCTCCTGCTGTTGGTTATATTAAACTTGTTCAGCTTTACAGGCACCATGATCTTGTTTTTGCACATGTTTTGTTCAAAGTGTTCCGTTACTGGATGGTACGTCCTTTATGTATAAGAGGATGTCAAACTTTTGGCACAAGTGATCTGTCAGTTTAGAGCAAGATGATAAACCAGTTCTTGAAAAAGATTGCGAGTATTGCTCTCCAATGAACAGGAATACCTGCTTTTAAAGTCAAAGATAATCAGTTTTTTGCTGCTGGAACAGAGGCAACAGTGTATTTACCATGGTACTATATTTAAAATGTATCCTATTTCTTTGAGCTGGTAGTGCCCTGCAAACCTGAGTTAGTGTATGAATGGGCATTTTTTGCTCTATATTATAGCTTCTGCAATTTAAGCATTATAAATGTTTAATCGTTACAGAGCGAACTTTGGATTTGTGCTGGCCTAAGGAACAATATCATTTTAATGAAATCTGATAGATGGCAGTGTTGGATTGTTGATGGGGATATGGAAATGTTTAAAGTCCACCTTCTACATTACTGGTATTCTAAAACTCAGAAGCTTAAGATCAATTGTTTGCAAAACAGTCGCCTTTAAGAGTCTGGTAGAAACACATTTATTTTTTAAACAATGTATTTTTGGTGGTGGCAGCAGCAGTAATGATCTGAATGTTGTATTCCTTAGCAAGGCTACTTAACCCAGAGAGAATACTTGGCAAGGGATGGGTGCTCATTACCTCAGAGCAAGGGACATCTTAGCAGGTGGACATAGCATTGATTCCTTCACCTATTCCTTTATTGTGGGCCACAGCTTTTCACATACATAGCCCCATTCTTCCCATCTTCCTGAGACTATTAGTAGGCAGGCAACCTCCTTTGAGACTGCCTTTACCTGCAGACAATTGAGTCTGATTACCTGCATCAATTAAAGTTGACTTATCCTGCTCGTGCACTGGCTTAGGGACAGCTGGTCCAGGAACAGCTATTGCATTTGCAAGAATGGTAGAATAAGAATCTTCTTCACACAGTGTCTGCTATACAATTTGAGGGAATAACAAATGAATCTAAATAATGTGCAGCAAGGCAATGATGCTCCTCAGCTTCAATACATAATGATGCTGGTGAGTAACATGTACATTAAAGAGTTATTTTTATACAGAACTGGGATTCTGTTATACATAAATCTGCATACCAGTGGTGAATTCCTGATTGCTAAGACAAAATTCAAAGCTAGATAGAGACTTGTTGAACATCTGCTTTACAATATTAATTCTGTCTCTGCTGTGTCATTTAGTCCCAATTTCGTCAGCATTTTCAGCAAATTAGATCCATAGTGGAAGCTTTTATGCAAGCAGTAAAACATATAGCATTATTAAATACTTTGTACAATTTTTGCTGTATTGCAATCAATGATAATTGTGCAATTTGAGTCATTTTCAACCATAAAAAATGTACCCAAAATCACTAAATCCACTTAGAGGACCTAAGGAATGCTTTGGAGGAACTAATGGATTTAACGAGGTGGGATGAATCTGTGCTATTATCATAACTCTAAATTTTCCAAACACCATCTGAATTGTCCCTTATGATACCAGCAAAAATTATTTGAAAATGAGTTTACTGGTTAACTCCTTTTGGATTTCAGGTATTTGATAAATATAGGACCAGATCATCCCTATTGTCTAGGAAAAACTGGGGGAAGGGACCTAAAGGGGAAGTTATCTCTGTACGTTTCCTCTTGGGGAATCTTCTTCCCATTCATTCAGTTGGGGTGAGGAAGAGAGGAGGAAGATTTTCTGTGCTGTGGAATAGGTTGCAGGGCCTGTCCTCAAACACCCTGGAGCCTGATGTGGTATTGGGGACTTCGTCTTTTAGGGCACAGCTTCCTAGATGGAGTCTGAGAAGGGTGCTAGGAAGCTCTTGTTGTTACACACAGCCAGTTGGAAGAGGACACAGAATAAAGCAGATCTCTTGTAAGCATCTTAAGCACTGAGTGGGATCCACAAGGTACTTAGGCACCTAAGTCCTGTTTTGACCCCTAAGTTCTGTTTTAAAAAATTCCCTAGGTGCCTATGTTTTTGATTCAGAGCTTGCACACTGCTGCCTTCCTGTAGGTGCCCAGGCACCTATCTCCTCCCTAAACTCCAGAGCAATCCGGAACCAGGGGAAAGACAGGTATTTGAACTGGGGAGGGGAGGAGTGGAGAGGTGCAACAGACAAAGCAGCCCAACCTTCTAACCCTCAGCCCAGTGGTGCGGGTACTCACCTGAAATGGAGGACACCATGGGTTCTAGTCCCCCTTGTGCCTGATTATAAGGGAACTGCTATCTCTCCAGTCAGTACCCTGCTCTCTGAAGTATTCTGATGTGGGTTTTCTTCCATCGCTCTTATTGGAGTTCTTTCTCTTTAACTGAATATTAGTTGGGCCAAAGCAAAAGTCAGAATGACTATAGCCTACTGGTTAGGGCCTTCACATGGAAGGTGGTAGATCCCTGTTCATATACCTACTCCTCATCGGGGAGAACTTGAACGAGGGATCTCCTATGCTCTGGGTGAGTACCTAATCACTGGACTAAAAATTAGAAGGGAGGCGGGTCCTCACTGGGTCACAGGAGTTCCCTCTACCCCCAGCTGTTTTGTGTAGAGCTAGGCAGCTTCTGATTGGGCCACACATCCAACTTAGGCAGTTGAATACCTATCTTCCCTAGGTTCATGAATTGCTAGCAGAGCTGGGCACCTCTCTGCAGCTCAGACTCTGAGAGGGAGGTGGAGCTTAGCACATACCATTCTCACCAGCATCTCTCATTGGCTAGCTTAGGTGGGGTGCCACTTACCATGCTGACTTTGTAGATTGCATTCTAAGGTGCCTGTCTTTCTTTTAGGTGCCTACCTCAGGATCCGTGGATCACAAGGTTGTTCCATTCATTTTCTGGCATCTGAAAGTTAAGCAACCCCGAGTGTCACAACACCCAAGTCCCTTTTGTGGATCTGGGCATGAATGATCACTGAACACCACCTCTGAGCTACCAGTGGGAGGCTCAAACCATTCTTATTGCGGTCCTGTGCCTCCGTGCTGGCTCTGTGTACCAAACACGTTCATTCCCAAACAACACCACTTCAGTGCAGCTCTCTTCCCATGGTGCCTGCTGCTAGTGGTAGCCCCAAGGCCTCTGCTTTAAAAGGGGAGCCACAAGACAGATGGGGATCCTGCCTGTTTTCCTGTACTTAGGTCCACGAGGTAGTAGTGGGACAATGCATGTCTCTCCCCGTGTCTTTGGCCTATCCGATCCTCCCTTGACCCATCCCCTATCCTATGTAGATCCTTTGATCTGCAGAACACTTTCACAGGGAGCAGAGGAAGAAGTTGATGAGACTGACTTCAGCCTGCCCCCCAACCTCCTTCTACTTTAAGGAGGGGGAAATCTGTAAGCTGAGTGTCCCACCATATGAAGGTCTCGAGGGAATGATCCAGATTTAGGGCTTGTCTGCACAAGGGATTCTGATTAACTATTCCTGATGAATTGTTCCTGATTAACTCCATGTGTAGACAAGCCCTTAGTTATTTTAGTGGTTAATGATTAAAGATCAGATAAAGAAACTAATTTAGCCGGCTGATGTCTATCTGCACTAAGCTGAATTACAACACCAAGATATCATTTTTTTTCTGCAAATACAAGTATTTGTGCAAAAATATATCATCCCTACTATTCATGTCTTGCAAGGTTTTAAAATTTCATGGCTATATAGGGTTACCACACTATAATCAAGATGCTAAGTGAGTACAGCTAATTCAGCAATTCAGATTCAGTAGAATCCTCTAATAATAACATCTGCTACAGTGGGAGTCTGTTTGTAATGAACTGCTTGAGTCTTTAATGAAACAGAAAACAATTATGGTAATGTATTTTACCCCTTTCTTTTTTGGAGGCATTTTTCACAAAAAACAAAAACAAAAAACAAAAACAAACGGTTCCTGCACAGGTAAAGCTAAAAACAATGGATTATTTGGTGATTATTTTTCTGATCATAAACTACATGCAGGGTCATGCACAAGGGGGGCAAGCAGGGGCACCCCTCCAATAATAGTCAGGGGCACAGAACTCGTCTGGCTTGGGGGCTGTGGCGTGGGAGGGAGAGCAAGCTCCTCTCTGTCCTGGGGCTGCCATGGCAGCTGACTGCTCCTCCAGCCCCAGGGCCACGGTGAGAAGGGTAAGGAGAGAGCGAGCTCCTCCCGGGTGCAGGGCTACAGTGGGAGCTGGCCGTTTCTCTGGCCCCAGGCCTCGGTGTGGGCACAGAATATGCCCCTCCAAAACTGATCACATTTAAATTCCTGCACATGCCCCGGGTGCATTACTGAGATTGTCTTAGTGTTACTTCTTACAGGGCCAAATTTGTCCTGAAAGTAACTCCAGTTACATCAGAGTAACTTGGCCATTGTGTGCATGGACATTTTGTACCTTAAAAATGTCACAGGACTTCAAAAATCCTATTTAGAGTGGTCCTGATTCAGCAAAGCACTGAAGTATGTGCTTAAGTGCTTTGCTGAATTGGGGGCCTCAGCAAAACCTCTAAGTATATACAGTAGGCGTGCCTAACCTATAACTGCCATGGGTGACCAGCTGAGCCATTTGTGGTGCATTAATATCTCAAATGCTTCTGTGACCAGATGCTTAATATTCAGAAGAAAATGAGTTAGTAGATGTTAAAAAGAAATCTGCTCACTTAGGCAGAATAAAACAGGCCCTGGAAGTAATCAGGGACTACTTGAGTGTCTGCAAGAATTCATCAAAGCAGCTTTTTTGCCTAATGATCCAACCATGCCCATAAATTATTTGAGCAATGTAGTTTCAGCTAGTTTTTGTTTTAACTATAGGAGAAAGAAAAAGATGTGCTTTGACAAGAGGAGGAAAAATAATCTCAACTAGTGGTTTGTTTGTGATTAAAGTCTGAAAAGAACCATACATTTAATTTTTTTTAAATGTGTGAATTGTCTTCCAATGGGATCTCTCACTGTCATCTCAGTAGCATGTTCATGGCTGTGATTTTTTTCTCTCTGAAACCAGAGGATGGTTTTGTCTTGCAAAAAGGTAATAGGTAGGTGCCATCCAATAATTTATCCCAACCACTCAGAAAATCCACAGGAATTTTTAGAAGAAAGTTGTTCCAGTATGACAAATCCAATTTGGAACTGTACTCAAGTACTCATGCAAAAATACTCATATTTTTTTATTGAAGCAAATGAGAAACTCTGTCGAGCAACAAATATTAATTTCTGTATTATGCAGTGTTGTTGTAGCCATGTCAGTCCTAGAGTATTAGAGAGACAAAGCGAGTGAGGTAATATCTTTTATTCAACTTCTGTTGGTGAGAGACAAGCTTACACAGTTCAAGCCCAAGAGTGTGTGTCTCTCTCACCAACAGAAGTTGGTCCAATAAAAGATATGACATCACCCACTTTGTCTCTCTAATTTCTGTATTGGAGTTTCTGACAGAGTTGGATTAAATTGGTCAAGAAACTTTTGCTCTTAAAAATGAGATTTGAAGCTTTGAAAGTCTGGCAACATTTTGATAGTGGTTTGCAGTAAATCATTGTTGTGATGAAGACACGCAAGGTTCCAAAATGAGGGTAAAAGACACACAGTGGGACAAGTTCTGATCCCACTCAGAACCTAGCAGCAGGATCATGAGCATTGAATGCCAAGAGGCTATTCTTATTTCCATGCTATTATGCACACTTTTATAATATGATTGGTCCTTATACACACTGAGGGTCTTGCAGAGAAACCTAATATAGATGTGTTCTCTGGAACTAGCTATGTGCAAAGGCCATGGCCTAGCAAATATGAGTATCCAGAAACATATATACCATGCTGATGAGAGCAAAGGGCATTATCAAATGTCGAGAGAGGTCAACTTGAGCCTGAAAATGATAGTGGTTCAAACTACCAGCCCAGCATATTAGTTTCAGGGTTTGTAGTTAGATTCACTAATGGACAAAAGGGCCATTAGGGCTTGATAATTAGTTTGGAAAGGTAGATGTGTCATTTTCAGCCACATAGGCCCTGTATCTACTCAGACAAAAAAAAAAAGAGGTATGAGAAGATCCTGCCCTGGAATCATATCAAATGTTAGATGTGTCTTAATGCATTTTAGAAGATTTTAAGGTATTTAAAACAAAAAAATTATGTATATCTAAAGTGCAGATCTAATGGTTATTTACCTAGGAGTCTGTAGTAGAATGAATTGCCAGTGGCAAATTATGTTCTGGTAAATGATCAACAAACATTATGCTCCAAAACCACAAAGCCCCAAGTGCTCCAGTGCATTCTCCATCAGAAATGCATGTAAAATATATTCAATATACTCAAACCTATCCCAGTTTATCAGAAATATGTGCATTCATATTACATACAAAATGACACACACTCATATTTTGTAGTAGTAACCGTTTGAAATGAGAATTTAAAATTAATTCCTAGAAAAATCAATCACTTACTATGTCTCCCCTGCTGTTTTTCTTACTTCATTTCCCCTTTTCCCCTCCTTCCATTAGTGCATTTTTGATGCATCTTTTCCAGGTTATATAAAAGCAGAAATGCAGTACTATTGTTGGCATGTTTCCTTAGTTAATCTCTTGATTTGCTGGGATTCCAATAGGACATTGGCCCTGAAAAGTACTCGACAGTGGACTGCAGCAGCAAAGTAGTAGAACTTATTTGAGGTGATAATTCTATGAATCTATTCTATTTTAGATACTTACCTGGCACATTACCATAATCTCTGAGCACCTTACAGATTTTAATGTATTTATCTTCACAACACTCTTGTGAGGTAGGGAAGTGCTAATTATCCCAGTTTTACAGAAGGGAAACTGAGGAACAGAGAGGCTAATTAGGCCCAGATATTTTTTTTCAATTTATGTAGGAGTTGTTCTGCTCAGAGTCATGCCTAACTGATTTAGGAGCCTAAACATCTTTTTCATAAAGTGATTTAGGTACTTGGGAAGCTGATTTTTAAAGGAATTTAAGCACCTAAACAAGCAGATAGGCACTAAAGTCCACAATATAGGTGCCACTGACATTTTCAAAGCTGCAGGTAAGGGGCTGCCCCACCCCCTAGACGCTTATATCCTCTAGGTACTGATGTAACCCAATCCTGAGGCATGGCTGCAGCTTTTTCCTTTTTCTCCTCAGGGGTATGGATCCTGGGCTTGCCTATGAAGTCACCTGGTGCCTCCACCCAAGGAAACCTCTCTTAGTGCAGTGGGGTTAGTGCAAAAAGGATCAGGATAATAAAAGACAAAAATTAACAATATATAAACTCTCCCCATCCCCAAAATTATAGCCAACAAATGCCATTCTGCTCCCTCCCAGCACCTGCCTACCCAAATAGTGAATTTAGGCTCAATCCTTGATAGGTGGTGTAGTGCTGAAATCAGAGGCCATCTTAAAACACAATATCAAAATAAACAAAGCCTTGTGGCTCTTTGGTCTGGGATTCCAATGTGCAGTCAGGCTGGTTCTTGGGTAGCCTGACCTTGCCTCTCTCCTCAGCCTCCTGGGTTTCTGGTCTCTGCTGAGATGACTCTGTTCAGTGTCCTGGAAATCCCCAAAGAACTGAAAGTCTTCCCTTCATAGGAAACTGGAGGGTAAAAGTGTCCCCTCTGGCTGTGATGTGCCTTTTCCTACTGCACTCAAAACATAGACAAAACAGAAAGCAAAACCAAACCCTTTATTTCTCAGTCCCGGCTCATGATTGGTACTGCTAATGTTGTTAGGACTTCTAGCTCTGCACCTAGGCAATCTGGGAAACAGAGTTGTGAGACTTTGCCACCATTACTGCCCTACTTGGGGGCAAGTCCCCTAGAGGCGCAGTGTGTTACTTCAGGAGCACCCCTTCACAGGGGTTTACACCCTCCCCCACCTAAGAAAACTTCATTAAACATTTAAATTAATACATAATAAACATCAATCATACACAACGCAATATCCTATTAACACTTGAGGCCAACATAGAGGGGTTTCGAACACTGGATAGTACACTTTTGATACCTACTTATGAAGCACCTGGAGAGTCACCAGGAGATTCATGGGTTAACCTTATAATGGGTTTTATTTCTCATCCAGAGCATCTGGGTACCGCTGGATTTTTGGTAGCAGTATGGCATTCACTCCGCAGCTTAGGCTCTCCTGGGCTCTTCCTTTGTAATCATGGCCATATCTTCTGGATTTTGTGGAAGAATGAAGAGTTCTGCCAAAGGTTTTAACTCCTCTAGAGCGGTATCAGGCATAGAGTGATCAGATATTGGAGGTTTTGTTTAACTGTGAAAATGGAGTTTTAGTTTAATTGTGAGTCTTGTTCCTTCCAAACATAATCAGATTGATGTGCTCATAAACCGTTTCTCCACATAGGAAACTATACTCACTATTAATATCTGAAACAACCAGTTCTTCAGCTGTACCTGAACATGCTATATCAGGAGAAGGTGCAGAATGCAGTAACACCGTCTTGCCTGTATTTCTGCTTCTAATGATACGAGTCTGTTGATGTGTTTGGGATGTGATTACTGCTTAGGATAAATAGCTAACTTGGTAACAGATCATTCCTGTGGAGGGTCTTGTTAGATCCTCTCCCATCCTCTGACAGAACTTTATAAACAGGTAGGTTCAGTAACTTTTCTACAGCGCCAAATTTCCACCAATCTACAATTTTATGTTTTCCCTGAAATCCCAAAGTCCTTCTTAACATCTGCTTGCCAGTTGCAGGATATGATTTCTTATTCAGTTATCACAGTGGGCCTTGTTAGATTCTTTGCTTTTTCTTGCGGCATCCATTGCGGTTTTATAGGCCTCCTTTAGCTGCTTTCTTAGTTGATTACCACTATGACCAGCGCCCTGTGTGTCGAGCTGGGGCGCTCCCATAGTGCGGGGTTGGTACACCCTGTCACTCAGTTGTCAGGATTCCCCATTAAGTGGGTGATTTCAGTCAAGTGGGTCCCGTCCCCCTGATTGGATCACTTCAATGAATAGCCCATGGTCTCTGGGTGGCCAAAACAAACAAACAGTCTGGAGCCCTGCAGCCTGCTGGCTGGGGTGTCATTGGCACTCGGGGAATTAGCCCCTGGGCAGGACAAAGCAGCAATCAGGCTGCAGCCCCAGGGCGGGGCAAAGCAAGCAAACAGTGTAAAGTCCTGCAGCCTCCTGGCTGGGGCAGGCAGTGGCACTCGGGGAATTAGCCTTCTGGGCAGGGAAAAGCAGCAAGCAGTCTACGGCCCCTGGGTGGGGCAAAACAAACAGTCTGCAGGCCTTACTTCCCTCTGGGCGGGGATGTACAGTAGGCAGCAGCCTCCTCAGCGAGTGGTGGCTTGGCTTCCCTGGCAGTCTCCGCAGTTGGGGAGTTGCCTGGAGAATAGTCCAGGTCTTCAGGCGTTGCAGGCACCTCTGCAGGAACCAGCAATGTACGTCCTTCCTCCTCTGTCACCCACCCACCCAGCTGGACTGTCAGCTTCTCCACCTGAAGCATGCACAGCAGGGGAAAGGGGGCATGGCCACCTGGGCCCACAATGATTGGTCCGCCCCCGGTGGCCCAGTGCGGGGTTGGTACACCCTGTCACAAGCACACTGGGACTATGTCTCAGGTTAGCTCCATCAGCTGGCACAAATCCACTAGCAGTCTAGTTTCTCTTCCAAACAGTAAGTAATTTGGAGAATATCCAGTTGACTCATTTTTTGTACAGTTACAGACATGCACCAGAAACCTGATGTGCTGACTCCATTTGGGTTTTTGATTGGGACTTAAAGTGCCCAACATGTTTAACAGTGTTCTGTTAAATCTTTATGGTTGATGGTCTCTTTGGGTATGGTATGGCATGATTCTGGATTTCCTCACAACCAACATTTGCAACAGTCCTTTAATAAACTGACTCTCAAAGTCTCTTCCTTGAGCTGAATGGATTCTACAAGGAAATCCATACTGTAAAAAGAATTTTCCCCACAACACTTTAGCTATGGTAGTGGCTGTTTTGGTCCCTGGTGGGGAAAGACTGTGCATATTAGGAGAAATGATCTGTTACCACGAACATGTTTCTAATGTTCTTAGTATCACTCTCCAAAATGACAAGGTCCATGCGTACAAGATCAAGGGGTCCATTGCAGGTGATGTTAACCAAAGGAGCAGATTTTCTTGGCAATGTCTTCCTCTGTATACATTTAAAAAGCCTTACAATGTTTTCCCACATCATTAGTCACATGTGGCCAATAGAACTGGCATTTCACTAAATCAAGTGTCTCGTTCACTTCCGAGTGTCCCTTCATGGTGGGAAGGTAGTACAATCCTTCTAAACTTAACCAGAAGTGCTAGTTGTTTCTTCAGGGCTACTGAATCTTGACTTGTGAGATAAAGCAGACCATTTCTGAGGGTAAGCTTACTACATTCTCTTAAAAGCATCCTGGTGAGAAGCCTTTTCTGACAAATCTGGCCATCCCTTCTCTAGAGCATAAATAGTCTGTCAAATCCATGTTTCTTATCACAGAGCGAGAAAAGTTCAGACCTCTGTATAAGCTAGTATAAGCATGTATTAATAATTGTATCTGGCTATGTTGAGCAGAGCACCAGCTATTTGTCCTGTTGATACCGACCAAAAAAAGAAGAAAGAAGAGACTATAATTTCAGCTAGCAGCATTTCTTACTGTTTCAAGACAGCGCTGCATGTCCACACAAGCCTCTTTAATTTCTTGGAGGCTGTTTTTATTAGTACCATTTCCTCATAACAGCAATAAATCTGATATAAGCTGAACAGTTTGTAAGAGCTATGTATAACAGTCAGATTTCATATATTCATAACTCTACACAACATAGAACTTGTTTTCAGTTTTAGTTATTTAATAGTTTCATTATTTAATTTAATGACAAACCTTATGAGTTCGGAAAAACAGACAAACTTATAGAGTAATAAATTTAACCCTTCCGTTACTCAATGAATATGCACTCGGCCATGTACCTGTGTAACTGAAATAAAACCACAGATCGAGTAAATCACATACATGAACGTAGCCTTTGTTGTTAAATGTGAGTGAGGTGTTATATGGTGACTGATGATTAGTATTAAGGATCATCTTGCATCTGAAGAAGTGAGGTTCTTACCCACGAAAGCTTATGCTCCCAATACTTCTGTTAGTCTCAAAGGTGCCACAGGACCCTCTGTTGCTTTTTACAGAATTAAGGATGTTGAGCTGTAGACTAACTTTACCATCCAGTATGTTGTGGAGAATTATGGTAGAATTCTTTAGACACTAATGAGAAGGAGTCCAGTTTACTGTATAATTTTATTTGTTTCAGGAAAAAGAATAGGATATTTCTGCATAATCTTACTTTAATACTTTTGGAAGGAAGGTATTACTTCACATTTTTTCTCCTTTCCTGGAGGTATTGGAATGTTATAATTTAAGCAGCTCACTGAAATACAGACCTTCTTTATAAGATAAGGTGGTAAATAATAGCTAGTGCTTTTACAATAAAATCTTGTTGATCAATCAAAATAGTATTTTATAGTAATTTTATTGCTGTCGTAATTTGTAACTAATTGGGAAAGATAATATGTCTCCCCCTGGAAAAAAGGAGACTGGTAAAATTAAAGAGAAGAGAAAAATGGTAAAAAGAGGAAAAACCTCTTTTAAAATAAAAATGAATATATTCTGAGTTAGGAAATATGAGCCAACCTATGTTGTTATCATTATAATTATCCCGACATTCCATCTCTAAAACAACCAAAGAACACAACCAATCCAGTTCAATTTCAATCTGCAATATACATAGAAAAACACATAAATGTCTGGTTACACAGTTAAAATGTTAGAAGAATACATTTGCTGAGCATAATATTTAAATCCTGTCCAAGTTTTGTCTCCTCTATAATAGTATTGTTCTGTATATGTTAAAGGAATACAGGTCACAGATAAACAGATCTTCCAAAAAAGAAGCATACATATGATTAAACTGATTATACACTTTTTCTTATGTTCTCTGATTTCTGCTTAAACCAGAAACTGAGCCACATAGTTCCTGGCTTAACCTCATAAAAGTCAAAGGACCTGTGGGGTGATGGTCCCAAATATCTCTCAATATCCAGGTTATTCCTTTTATGCTGTAGCTAAATCTTGTATCGAGGTAAAATATTTTGGGCCTGGTCATTCAGTCCTTCACCCCAAACTGTTACTGGGCCAGATTCAGTATTGGGTAATGGTGATGTTATATAATAGTGGTAACCACTCCATAGTAAAGACTGAAGCTAGTTGTTCATTGTAAATCCAGTTTCTAATCTCCCACCCTCCCCAGCTTCCACAAAAACAAGCCACATTTACCCTGATGTTTCATATTGTACATTTCTTCCTGGGCTCAAATGCCTAGCAACTAAATTAAAATAATGATATAACACTCATGCATTTGTCTATGCGATTTGTTATAATTCTGCCAGTTATGCTTTTTCTTTATATTGAATCATAACTTCATTTATTTTACCCTCATCAATATATTAAATCATGTCAATCACAATCCTGAGTATGGTTTTAAAGGCGCATAATTAAAATGCCCCCAATCCTGCACTGAAGTAAAGAGGCTCCTCATGGGTGCAGAGATCCCCTTCCAGGATCGGGGCTTAATAATTAAAAATCCAAATTTTGATACAGACGGCAAATAGCAAGCAGGCAGGGTTGCAATACGTTTGTGATGCCACAATATTTTCAAATCTGCTGTAAGGCAGAAGCAGATTATTTTAAAGCATGAGGCACTGTACTTGCATTACAGTTACAATTTGCGAAAAATCCTATTGCTTTCTTAAAGTGGAGCATGTTTAAAGGAAACATCTGAATGCCGTATTTCTGAAAATTACCAAAGTCAAGGTGGTGAGAAGAGGTTGTAATAGCTATCAGTAGATTGAACTGCACTAAAGATCCCCAGTGTGGATAAATAACAACACAAATGTTGAGAATGGGGTGGTAATGCTTGCGGAGGCATGATCCACGTAATTTGCTGATTTGCCTGATTTTCTTGGAAAGATGAAAAAAACACCTGCTGGTTGTTAAAAGCCATCATGATATCAGCCGTACTGAAAAAAAAAAATAGAACTTTTACCATCTGCACATATTCCTGTAACTTTATAGTACATAGTCCCATTAGTTTAACACAACGCTTAAGAAAAAAGCTGATGACAATAGACAATCTGATGCACCTTTTTTTTTTTTCTTTTTTTTAAGCATAAGGAATGGCAAATAGCCCTTTTTCAATTAAACTCAACTGCACTATGGGAAAAGATGCTTTTTTATTCTGTTTTTAGGTCTCAGATAAGCTCTTCCTTATGGGATTCTTCTTTATTATTATTTTTTTCTTATTGTTAGTAATGTTATTTTTTATGATAACCTGACTGGGGAATCTGCATGTGGATTTTTCATTTTAAAACAAAACAGAAAAACCCAACCAATCATTTACCAGATTTTGATGGTGACATTTTGATACCCATACTCCTCTTGAGTAGCATTTTACTTCACGAGTCCACTGATGGCAACAGTACTACTCAGAGAGTAGTGTGCTGTTCATCATGTGAATAAGGGCATCAGAATCTGGCCCATATTAAATAATAAAATCAACATACTTTTCATACAAGAAGGGCTTTTCTACATTAAAGTGTTCAAAACAGAAGACTATAATGAGAAAAAGATTGGTTGAGTGAATAAATCTGCCCTGTTGTTCAAACAGTGGGATGCTTTTAGGTCAGGGTAGGCACACCTTTCAGAAATGGTGTGCCAAGTCTTCATTTATTCACCCTAATTTAAGGTTTCGCGTGCCAGTAATACATTTTAACGTTTTTAGAAGGTCTCTTTCTATAAGTCTATATTATATAACTAAACTATTGTATGTAAAGTAAACAAGGTTTTCAAAATGTTTAAGAAGCGTAATTTAAAATTAAATTAAAATGCTAATCTTACGCCACCAGCCTGCTCAGCTCGCTGCCAGCCTGGGGTTCTGTTCACCTAGGCTGGCAGCAGGCTGAGTAGGGCCTGCGGCCGGGACCCCAGACCTGGGGGTGAGTGTTTCAGGGGTCAGGATAGAGATCTGGGGGAGGGAGTGCAGGGCAGAAGGCTGGTGTGTGTGTGGGGGGGGGTTCAGGGATCAGGGCAGAGGACTGGGGTGTGTCGGGGGTGTAGGGCAGAAGGCTAGGTGTGTGTTGGGATGTGGGGGGTTCAGGGCGGAGGGCTGGGGGTGTGTGGGGGTGCAGGGCAGAAGGCTGAGTGTGTGTGCGGGGTTCAGGGCAGAGGGATGGGGTGTTGGGGGGTGCAGGGCAGAAGGATGAGTGTGTGTTGGGGTGTGGGGGGTTCAGGGCAGAGGGCTGGGGGTATGGGGAGTGCAGGGCAGAAGGCTGAGTGTGTGTGGGGTTCAGGGCAGAGGGATGGGCTGTGGGGGTGCAGGGCAGAGGGATGGCTGTTGGGGTGGGGGGTTTAGGGCAGAGGGGTGGGGGGTGCAGGGCAGAAGGCTGGGGTGCTCGGCTCATGGGGGTGCTCCCAGCTCCCTGCTCTGAGCGGCTCATGGCAGGGGGCTGGAAGGGATATGCCCTGTTCCACCTCCTTGCCCCAGGATCCGTCTCTACCTCTCTCTGCCTGCTCTACAGAGCTGTGTGCACGCTGCCGCTCTTCCCCCTCCCCCTCGCTAGGGCCATCAGCTGACTGGCCAGGGACAGAGAGGAGGAGGGGCAGGAAAGCACCACAGTGGGGGAAGAAGTGGGGGAGAGGGGAAGCTTGGCTGCCACAGAACCAAGCTTCTGCCTCCTGCCCCCACAGAGGAGAGCGGTAGGTGGGGGCGGAGGGGCTGAGTGGCCGGGACTGCGGCAGGGAGCTGCGTGCCACTCAAAATTGGCTTGTGTGCCATGTTTGGCATGTGTGCCGTAGGTTGCCGACCCCTGTTTTAGGATTTTGTAGCAGTTGCTTTCAGTAACCTGTCCAGTTTAGCAGACATAGTGCTGATCGTGTATTCAGATTCCTTTTTCCTCTACTTGATTGATACTGTGCGAGAATTGGGTTGTTTATGATATTTTCTCCCTTTCTAACTTGAGCCTTCAGATAAAGGTTCACTGTATCTCTCTGCACCATCAAATAATACATTTGATGAATGTATGCCTTTTCGGATAGTTTAAGTCAATAACTTGTAATTTTTCATTTGGAAGATACTGTTATGTTTGTGAGCTGGCCATCTTCAAAACTGAACCTTGAGTCTCTTTCAAAGAGCTCAAGGAGAGTGGTGACATTATGCACATTCTCAGAATTTCAATTCTGCTTTACAGTAAAAATAGCTTTTGGAGTGTTTTCAGATTTTGACAAAAATATCATATTTTTTGCACTGAAAATATTATACACTAAGATGTTATAAACAGAAGTTCAAGTAACCAGTGAACTTCAGTTGCTCTCTTTGACACCATTCGCTTGAATGAGAAATGAGAAATTTGAAATGAAAATCATTAATTTAAAGTGAGGCGAAAAGCATATAATTTAACAAGTTTAAAACTCTGATTCAGGAAGGTACTTAAGTGTGTCCCTAACTTTAAGTATGCAAGTAGTCCCATTAAAGTCAAGGACATGTGCTTAAATTCATTCCTGAATCAGGTTCTAAGGCTGGACCCTGTACACAAGGAAGTCAATAGCAATTCTGCCACAGATATTGGTGAGAGCAGGAGCTGGCCCTTAAACCTTATCTGCATGATTCATTATATGATCAATTACATTTTTTCAACTAGATTCTATATTACTCCTAGGGGAGTTCTGCGCCACTACACACACGGAATTTGTGCAGAAATTAATGTTGTGTGTGCAGAATTTCCTTTTTCTCACACAGAAATTGGCTGCAGATCTGCTGGCCAACACTAGGGGTCGTTGGACCCAGCAGAGCCCAGCTCACAAATAGACCCTGTGGGTGGATGGGTGGGTGGGGTAGAGGAGGAGCTGGAGGCTTCCTGACAGCTGCCATGCTCAGCACGCCCTGAAGGAAGGAGGCAGCATGTAGGAAATGCTACACAAGCCTGGGACCCAGCATCAGACTGTTTCTCCCTCTGGATCCCTGGGTTCTGAGGTTAGGGAGTGCAGATGTCTGGGCTGAGGGGGGCCCACAGCTGGACGGGAGGAGGTGTGAGTGTCTGGGCAGGGAGGGTAGCCATCCTGCAGCAAAAAAAACTTCATGACCAGATTTCAAAGAGAAACTGCTGAACTTCAGTTCATTTGCAAATTTGACACCCTCAGCTGAGGATTAAACAAAGGATTAAGCCAACTACAAAATCAATTTCTCCTCCTTTGGTGTTCACACCTCAACTGCTAGAAGAGGGCCTCATCCTCCCTGATTGAACTAACCTCGTTATCTCTAGACTGATTCTTGCCTGCATATTTATACCTGCCTCTGGAAATTTCCACCACATGCGTCTGACGAACTGGGTATTCACCCACGAAAGCTTATGCTCCAATATGTCTGTTAGTCTATAAGGTGCCACAGAACCCTGTCACTTTTTATAGATCCAGACTAATACGGCTACCAGGGCCGGCTCCAGCATTTCTGCTGCCCCAAGCAAAAAAAAAAAAAAAAAAAAGCCGCAATCGGCGGTGGCAGTTCAGCGGCAGGTCCTTCGCTTCTAGAGGCCCAGACGGCTACCCCTCTGATACTGGGCAGGGATGGGCTCTGCAGCTGGGCTTTGGGGGGAGGGGATGCGGGTAATTGGGCTGGGGGGCACTCCATGGCTGGGCTATGGGAAATAGGGGGGTGTCTGGACTCCAAGCAGGAGAGGGCAGAGAAACAGGGGTTTCTTTAACTCTCTACTCCTGGGGGAATTATTTGTGTCTGTATTGTTACGGACATAGTTGCTGACAGGTATTTTGAAAGAAATTACTGAAATAATTGAAACTCGAGTGTTTATATAGTGGTATTTTGACAAATAAAATAAGCAGAATTTTTCAGAATTTTAAAATAATTACACTTCCAGCTCAAAGTGTATACCTATCCTTAGTCTACACATTAACGACACAAACCTGCTCCCATTGAAGTCAGTTGGAGTCCTTCCAATGAATTGTGAGAGTTTGCTCAGCACCTTACTAAGCATGAATAGTTAATATGATACTTTTTAGCATGGTTGCATGACCAACCTTAATTCTGGCATTTCCTTATTTTTGAGTGCTCAACTTTTCAGCCCTAAATGTTATTTTAATGAAGTTTTTTAAATGTGAACTAGATCTTATACTGCTCTCATCCCTGTAGCATCTGAGTGGCTTCCAGTAGTGCATTTAAGCAACATGGCTAACATTTGTTATGTGTGGGTTGTTCTGTCTCCCATTCTCTCCAGGGGGAGAGCTGTCTGTGCAGCGGAGGGTTTTGTTTTGGCAGTTCTCTGTTTTTTAAATGTACATGTTATGTCCATGGGAAAGGAGGTAACCCATTGCTACACTGATAGCAAGGCCATATATCATGCATTTATTGGGAATGCAGTAAAATACATTACATAACAATGGATAACAATACTAAAACATAAACAAAAAATCTTTCTGAAATACTTTGTAAGACAAGCTCGTTAAAAGCTAAAGCCTTATAAAGCCATTTATGCTATCATTTACTAAAATCCTGTCCTAATGTAGTCCGGAACAAAGCTTTCATTGAATTCAAAGGGGCATTATTTTATTTAGTGTATAAAACAATAATGCTGGTTAAGATAATACTTACATTACTTCAGTGTTTGCCGCAAATATCTTACCTTACAATAAGATTATATAGTATGTGTGATATTACTTAAGAAAGCCCACTAATGAACCCCTTTATTTTTTTCTATCTCCCAAACTCTACTCAACTGCAATGGGAGTTTTGGGTGTGTAAATAATGCAGAAACACATTAATTTATAGCTAAGATCATGTAGCTGTTTTTCAAATGTGTCGGAGCTGCTTAATACAGTTTCAGCAATAAATAAAACCAGAATCCTATACAATACCTGATTGTGCACTTAGGTTTGCCAGGTATGTTAGTACGCACATAGTGACAGTAATTGTTTGTATAAATGTGATCATGCGTTTGGGTGCACATTTTTGGTGCACAGTTTGCTTTCTCAGTATCAATTCAGTTGTAACAAAGTATCTGTTGCTATGGGTTAGCGCTTAGGGGGGCGTGCACAGAAATTTAAATGTGACTGCTTTTGGAGGGACAGGTTAAACACACACAAATGAAAAGTTCGCGTGACCTGCACTCTCAGATTTCTCGGGACACCCAGCAGCGAGGAGACAGTGGCTCCCCGGGCACTCTCTGTGTCCCTGTAGTTCGGGGAGGGAGGAAGCAGCAGGGCTGCTTGCTGAGCTCCTCCCCAGCCCCTACAGCTGCTGCATCTCCTTCCCGGCTGCTGGAGTTGCAGCGCTGCTTTGCAGATAGGGTGACCAGACTGGAAGTGTGAAAAATTGGGATGGGGTGGGGCACCTATATAAGAGACAGCCCCTAATATCGGGACTGTCCCTATAAAATCGGGACATTGGGTCACCCTATTTGCAGACCACCCGCTGAGGTGAGTCGGGGTGGAGGCAGAGCAATGTGTGGGACTCCAATAGCAGGGAAGGAGAAGCAGCAGCTGTAGGCATGGGGGGAGCTTCCTCCCTCCATGGCCTACTGGGACACATGGATATTTTTTTTTGGGGGGGGGAGCATGCCCCTGCTTGCCCCCCCATTAGCACCACATGCTCATCACAGTGCTACATACTCTACTCTGAATTATTTCTTCCCTAGCAGTGCCACTGTTCCATCAAACCAGACATAAAAGTAATCTAATTTAAAAATGTGCTATCTCAGAACTTCATTTCCTAGAGCAATGTCATGCCATGCAGATTTCATATTCATTTTAATAAGGAAGTCTGCTTAAAAGCTGGTGGCACAGTATGGCCTTTATATTACATTTACAAGCCTTAAAAATCAAGGGGGAATACTTGGTACCCAAATTAGAAAATTACATCTATAATATTGCACTAAGGCCCTGATTCAACAAGTTACATTTAAAGCTAGGGAAACATGCTTATGAACCTTGCTGAATTGGAGCCGAGGGAGGTTGTGAAATCCTTATCACTTGAGGTTTTTAAGAACAGGTTAGACAAACACCTGTCAGGGATGGGCTTCTTTACATTCATTTCTTGCGGCAGAACAATGGGAACAACAGAACTTTTCATTGTAGCTATTGTAAGAGAAGATCAAAACTTTTTTAAAAGACGCAGAGTTTACCAGCAGCAAGTGAGAATACTTGCAATACAAATTATTTGCAAATGTGAAATGATAACTGACAGGTTCCCCCCGAGGTGACACTTGGAACTGGGGTACCACTGAGCCTGCCTGACCCACCAGCTTCGGCTCCCTCTCACACTGTGGTGCTGTGATAAGTTGCCAAGCTCTCCAAGCTTGCTCTTTCACCAGCATACAAACAGATACTAAGATCAGCTCTGCATGGGAAGGCTCAGCTAAGGCACCTCCCAGTTGCTAAGGCACGCACCCCCCTCTGGAGGGTAAATCCAAAATTATACCATCTTGTGCTCCTCCCTCAATGTGGAGAGACGTATGCAACAGCTTTCTGCCCCAAGTTATAATTTCTACACGCTGGTTTTAGACAAAACAAAAACAAGTTTATTAACTACAAAAGATAGATTTTTAAGTGATTATAAGTGCTGGCAAACAGATCAAAGCAGATTACCTTAGTAAATAAATAAACCTGCAAACTGAGCGTAACGTACTAGATAGGCAGGATATGAATTAGAAAATTCTCACAATGTGTGATAAATCGGCTGGCAGATTCTTAAGGCACAAGCTGCCTTGGCTTTCCCAGGTTTTCATAAGGCTAAATATCCATCTGGCCTGGGACCATCACTTCTCACAATTCAGTCCTTGTCCCTTAAGTGTTTCCAGGTGTGTTGTTATAGGGAGAGTGACATTGTCCCCCTTTTATATCTTCTTCCCACTTACTGGAAAACTCTTTTGCTGTGACCTGGATCAAAGAGTTCCCATTGTGTATTGCTATCTTGGAGAGGTCTCTATTGTACACAGTTATGGATTAATAACAAGAATTTTTGTTATAAATTGGGGACTCATCAGTTGGAAGTAACAGAGGAGGAGAAGGACCTCGGAGTATTGATTGATCACAGGATGACTGAGCCGCCAATGTGATATGGCTGTGAAAAAAGCTAATGCGGTCTTGGGATATATCAGGTAAGGTATTTCCAGTAGAGATAAGGAGGTGTTAGTACCATTATACAAGGCACTGGTGAGACCTCATCTGGAATACTGTGTGCAGTTCTGGTCTCCCATGTTTAAGAAGGATGAATTCAAACTGGAACAGGTACAGAGAAGGGCTACTAGGATGAGCCGATGAATGGAAAACCTGTCTTATGAAAGGAGATTTAAAGAGCTTGGCTTGTTTAGCCTAAGCAAAAGAAAGCTGAAGGGAGATATGATTACTCTCTACAAATATATCAGAGGGATAAATACCAGGGAGGGAGAGGAATTATTTAAGCTCAGTACCAATGTGGACACAAGAACAAATAGATACTGGCCATCAGCAAGTTAGACGAAGGTTTTTAACCATCAGAGGAGTGAAGTTCTGGAACAGCCTTCCAAGGGGAGTAGTGAGGTAAAAAGATAAATCTGGCTTCAAGACTAAGCTTGATAAGTTTATGGAGGGGATGGTATGATGAGATAGCCTAATTTTGGCAATTAATTGATCTTTGACTATTAGCCATAAATGTGCCCAATGGTTTGTGAAGGGATGTTAAATGGGGTGGGATCCGAGTTACTACAGAGAATTCTTTCCTGGGTGTCTGGCTGGTGAGTCTTGCCCACATGCTCGGGGTTTAGCTGATTTGCCATATTTGGGGTTGGGAAGGAATTTTCCTCCAGGGCAGATTGGCAGAGACCCTGGGGTTTTTTTCACCTTCCTCTGCAGTGTGGGGCACGGGTCACTTGCTGGAGGATTCTCTGAACCTTGAAGTCTTTAAACCATGATTTGAGGACTTCAATAGCTCAGACATAGGTTAGGGGTTTATTACAGGAGTGGGTGGGTGAGATTCTGTGGCCTGCGTTGTGCAGGAGGTCAGACTAGATGGTCACATTGGTCCCTTCTGACCTTAAGGTCTATGAGTTCCTGGGGTAATCCTTGTGCTTGTGAGCATTTCCTCAATAAACTATTAACATTGTTTGGCCTTTTTGCTGTTGTACCTGAAGGGCTGCTTGTGGGTGTTTTAAACCTCACAACATGTTTCAGTAACACATACATAGCCACACTTCGTAACTTCACATACAATGATAGCACATACAATTCAACGAGATATTAATGTCTATCAGATCAAGACTTTTAGAATGATACCTCACAAGGCATACTTTGTACAAAACATATCCTAATTACATGACAGTGGTGAATATTAGGGTGCCAGGGTGTCACAATGACCTATTTCTCAGTGAACTAGGAAGGGTTATTTTTAGACTAGGGAAGAAAATCACACACGATTCTCTCTCAGCCCCCTCCTCAAAGATTCATGTTGTTCCATAGAGATGGTTCTAGTGTAGCCTTATGCTTTATCACAGAAATTACTGGGTAGAATTTATCTCTTCCCTTGCTAATGTGGATCCCAACAAGTGCTGTAAAAGGATTTTGTGTGTGTCTAATAGACATCTTAGAGTGAAAGATAACTATGCCATAATTATTTTAAACTAGACCATTTAATTGAAGTTTCATTTTTGTTGTCCAGGGCCTCATGGTAAAGAGGCTTTTCTGATACCCTCCTTCCACATTTAGTTATGGGTTTGTTTAACTCTTACTGTACAAAAGGGAGGGACATTTTATGATAAGCCAGAAGTAAATGGCTGATAATGAGTTCATGTCATGTAATCCTTCCCTATCAAGCTGTGGTTTTCTGTAAGATTAAAGGGGATTCATATATCACTGCTGTCTTATCTGCTAATTCACTAACACTGGGCACAGGACACACATTATTTTATCTTTTTCATTGCTATATTCATTGCTAAACAATGATACTTTTTTATAAGCTGTTGATTGTATTTGACTCAAAGTTCCAAGCATGTTTTCTATTTTCAAGAGCTATAAGTCAAGGCCCTGGGAAATCTTTTTTCCACACCCTGGCTGGTGAAATAAAATATCTTCCGAATAACTAAATGACCTAGCCAATGATATGACTGCAAAGACAAATAGTTGCATTTTGCAGGCAATTGTGGCAATGCTTCAGGTTGAATAACATTGTGGTAGCAACAGAATACTTATCTTTTATGAAGGTATTTAAACTTAATTAGGTAAAAAGAAATTAAGCAACCCAGTATCATTACAGCATAAACATAAATGCATTTTGATTGTTCTGTGAAGGTTTTATTTTCTCTTTATACAATCTATAGCTGCAACACACTGAGGATAAAGAACTAACCCCATGGATCAGGTATGGTATATAAAGGTCCCATAACAGAGCTCAATGCCCAACTTTAGTTGCAGTGCCTGGAACCATGTGAAACTTTGCTGGTTTGGTTTTTTTAGGGATATGAAACTCAGCCCAGAGTTGTGAACCTTTGCACTTCACCTGGGTGGATTTATTGATTTTTCACTGAAAGCAGGGGAAAGTGCATAATTTATCATGGTTTCAACATGAAACCAGGTGAAACTTGGCAGCTTTGATTGAGTTTCACTCTGAGTTTTTGGCTCATTCAGTTCTGAAACTCCAAGCTAAAGTCATGAAGTGTGAACACACAATAAAATTATTGGAGCAAAGGACAGAACTCAACTGTAGAGCATTTTGGGCATGTAAATGTTCTTGGAGGATCTGTGAACACATGTCCCAATAAATTTTAGCAAATCTGGCTGAACCCCAATCCAGATGTTTTATCTAACAAAACTGAGGCCTGGTTTAAACACAATTTTTTTTACCAGTTGTAGTGGGGTGGACACCTGCTCCTGCCTGCAAGGGCCTGAAACAGCCCTGGGAGAAGGCTGGGGCAGGGAAGGCTGAGCTGATTCGGGGGAAGTGGCTGCAGCTGGGTCCATGCCCCAAACAGACTCAGCTGGCCCTATAAAGGCAGGGAGCCAGGCACTCAGACAGAGTCTTTCGCTGCACTCAGAGAGAGAGAGAAGGGCCTGACTGCAGGGAGCGAAGACAGAGTACTTGGGTGGAGCAGGGCTGGGGAAAGGCTGAGGAGCTCCAGCCTGGAAAGCCCCAGGCGGCAGCCTAGCATTAGGCCAAGGGGTACTGAGGGTTGCAGAGGGCAGCCCAAGTGTAGGCCAACGTAGCAGGTCCAAACCCAACCCTGCCAGTGATGGGTGGCTGATACTGCAGTCTGCCCCAGGAGTGGGGCTAGTCAATAACTGGCAGTAGCTTTACACTGAGGCGAGGTGGGATTAGTGGATGGGGGTTCCCCTGGAAGGGGAGACCGCTAGGGGCAGCACCCAGAGCAAGGGGCACCAGGGTCCTGGGAGGGACACGGGGAGCCAGTGCTAACAACAAGGTGGATCACTGGCCTGCAGAGGGCACTCTGGGCTGGATTGAGCTAATTCCTCAGATGACCAGCAGGAGGCGCCGCAGGGATGAGTCCGACCCCTTACACCAGTACAATTACTTTGATTAGGGCTGTGATTTTTTTTTTTTTGTCTGTCTGTCTTTTCCCATTTAGGTATAGGCCCCAATTCAGTAAGCTACTTAAGCACATGCCATTGATTTCAATGGAATTACTCACATTTAAAATACCTTGCTAAATTGGAGCCTTAATTAGAATGATGCGCTTTTATGGTGAAAAGTTTCTTTAAAATTCACATGAGATAAGATTTGGAGGCATTTGCCTGTGGAGTTTGGATTTCTCATCCTATGACTTTTCAGGCAATCTGTAGACGTTGAATCCATACATTCTCACAGCAAGATAGGTGATCTGATTCAGATAACTAACGGAGCGATGGTCTTGTGTTTAAGCACTGGACTAGGACTCAGAAGACCTGAATACGCTTTCTTCTCTGACGCAACTTCCTGGCTACCTCAGACAAGACACATAGTCCTGGATCAACACAGGGACTTAGGTGATGTGATGTAATGTAATGCCTAACTTTTGTGAATTTAATCATTGGAACAACAACAGGATACAGAAAACATGAGTTAGGCACCTAGGATCCCTATAGAGCACAAGGGGAGAAACAGGAACCTAAGAATGGGTTCCACAAAGGCCAGAGCGCTAGGTGGGGAGCTGAGTAAACTCACAAATGGGAAATGCCGATGGTAGTGGGTGTCCTAAGCCTGCTCCTCTTGCAAGCAACGACAGCGGAGAAGGTGGTTCCGCCTTCCTTGTAACTTTTACCCCAGTGGTTAGAGCATTTACCCAAGATGCGTGAGACCCAGATTCAGTTCCCTGCTCTCCTTCTCTGTAGAAGCTCTCACTTCAGATACACTGTATTTCATTTACTAAGGAAAAACAATCGCTGATTTCGTAACAACATTAGGACATGATCTTTTGAGCTGCCAAGCACCACATGAAAGGCGCAGAGCACCTGAAACTCCCACAGACACTAGTGGAAGCTGAAAGGCACGGAGTAGCTCAAGATTTATACACTGATCTTTTTATTTAGTTTTTGGCTAATGATGAAAAATGAGGCTTTGTTTTGTTTGCATTTAAAGTAAAATAAAAAGATATATTTTAAATGGAGTTTAAATATAACTACCCTAACTAGGTTATTATGATATCATATGTCTTAGGCCTGGTCCCCCTGACTGCTTCATGTGAAATGATTGATTGTTTCACTGTGTAATATCGAAACAGGAAGAATGTCATCTCCTCCTAAAGTATGACCTTTCAAAAGAACTAGGTCAACTCTGATATCTCACTGGTACTAAGCCTCAGGCTATTCCAATTTTCAACTTCAGACCCTGATTATTGAACAATTCCCTACCTAATTACATCTCGCTCCCCAAGAGGGACACCCCCCCAGTGGTGAGAGTATGTTTCATTAACTCTAATCTCTACTGCATGGGCTTTTGGTATAATGGAAACACTATGTATGAGTGCATTGGTTAGTAATATCAATGAAAAATTTTCTGTGAACTAGTTTCTGCTTCATTCAGCCCAATAAAATAGAATAAATATATAGATGAGTGGAGGATGCCAAAATAATTTTTCAAAAATTATTTTCAAGAACATTAAGTATTGCTTGTATCACAAAAGAAGGATGGGCTTGTGGTTCAAGATTGAGAGAGACCCACATCATAGTATCCCAGAGTCCAAAGGCTAGGGTAATCACTGCAGAGATGGGAGATGTCTGTTCAAATCCCTTCTCTTCGTCAGGCAGAAGGGGGACTTGAACTATGGTTTCCTATTTCCTAGATGAATAACCTAACTACTGGACTAATTTTTATAAGGGAGGTACTCCATCTTTCCCTGCCCTGCCACTTTTGTGTTCGCCATGCTCTGGGCACTCCTACTGGATCAAGCCCTACAGGCAAGCTAGGTGGAGGAATAGTTCTCTTCCCTCTCTTGTGTATTGCACTGGGGCTTAGACAGGAGATAGGGATCTGGGTAACCGCAGGGAGGCAGCAGTGCATTTCAGCCCAGAGGCAGAAACACGGGTACCTAGGGAATTTCACAGTGAAAATCTAGGCCCCAAATGTGTTTAGGTACCTACAGTGTTAAGCAGCATCTGAGTGGGTGTTTTGTCGATTTCAGTGGTGCCTACAACTTGGACTAAGGTGTCTAAAACTGGGGTTTAGGCACCTAAGTCCCTTTGTGGATATAGCCCCTTCTGCCTCAGTTTCCAGCTTTAAAATGGTGTTAATAATACTGTCTTTACTCCCCCTTTGTCTGCCTTGTGTCTTGAAATTGTAAACTCTTCTTCTAGGCAAGGATTGACTTTCACTCTGCGTGTGTGCAACATCTAGCACAATGTCAAGTATCAGAGGGGTAGCCGTGTTAGTCTGGATCTGTAAAAGCAGCAAAGAGTCCTGTGGCACCTTATAGACTAACAGACGTCTCGGATGCTCCGACGAAGTGAGTATTCACCCACGAAAGCTCATGCTCCAATACGTCTGTTAGTCTATAAGGTGCCACATCTAGCACAATGGGGCTCTGATCTCAGCTGGGACCCCGAGGAGACACTGTAATAACAATGAAGAGGTTAAATCAATTCATTAAATTTTTTTTTGCCCATGGTGGGCAAAGGGAATATGTAACTAGGTATGCTGCCCTTTAAAGTCAGGCCCAGGTCTGTTACTCATTTCAGCCCAGAAGGAAATCTGGGAGAGCAAGGAGTGCTGGGAAATGGGGGCACGGATATAAAAAAGCTCACTTTTCCTTACAAGCTGACAGATAGCTGTAAGTGATTAGGGACTGCTTGTGGGCCTTTCTCCATTGTTGCCAGATCTTGAGATTTTATTGTGAGTCTCGTTATATTTGTTTTTTTTCCCCTTTAAGTCCCAGCTCCTGGACCCAGTGGTAAACAAGAGAATCTCACTCCAAAAGAGAAAAGCTTGAAGGTGTCTATCCTAAAGGCTCAGAAAGTAGAAGGCAAATAACTTAAACCCAAACTTATTATTTAAAAAAATCTCATGGGTTTTAAGCTAATCTCATGACTTCTGACTGCTTGGGGTTGGGAATGCTGTGACGGGGCAGAGCACAGTGGAGCGCTTATAAGGAAAGCCTCTTGGCTGGAGGAGAGAAACCCAGGAAGGGAATGTCTGAATTTATTTTTTGTGAGGCCCGGGGGCAGTGAAGAACCTGAGGGCAAGAGGAAATAGATCCCCCTCCCCACCCCATCCTCCTGAAGAAAGTGAAGAATGGTGCATGGATCTGGGAAGAAAGCTGGTGGCCTTTCATTCACTCTAGAAGGGAAGGAGGGTTTTGTTCTCCATCATTTAGTCTTAGGGATAACCTACACTTCCAAGAAGAGAGAAAGTGAGGCAGTGACCATTCTTGAGACCGGGGGGTAAGCTGCTTCAGGGTAAAAGGAGTCTTTCTCCTTCCTGAATATGTCTGCAAAGAGTAGCCATAATCTTACTCTTTGCATACCCAAAATGAAAGACGGCAGGGGAGGGTATATAGCAGGCATGGCCAAACTGTGGCTCACAAGCTGCACAGGGCTCTTTTAGAGTTGAAGTGTGGCTTGCAGAGCCCCCTCCCGCCCCCATTCTCCACCTACCAGACTGGGGTGTAGGGAGGCTCAAGGCTTCTGCCCTGCGACAGGGTGATGGGGCTAGGGGCTTCTGCCAGAGATGACGTGCCTGAGAAGCGTGGGGAGTAAATTTAAAGGTACACCCCCCAATACCGTGAGTCATGCCCCCCGCAGCATGCACCCACTCTAACCCTCAGTGCAGCTCCCAGGTGTTAGCTCCTTGTGGAGAGGTAGCAGCAAAGATCTGGGAGCTGCAGGGAGAGCTGCTGCTTTTGTTGCTGCCTCTCCCCATGGCTTCCGTTCCCAGCTTGCCCACTCCAGCAGCTGCCATGCACCATGTGACTGAGCAGGGTCAGCAAACTCTGGCAAAAATGTGACTCCACATTTCCCCCCATGTGTCACCTCAAGCCCTGAGATCCCCCTTCTTACTGGGCAGAAGCCCCGAGCCTTGGCAGGAGTGCCCTGGCTCTTGAAACTCTGAAGATTGTTGTATGTGGCTCGGACAGTCAGTAAGTTTGGCCATCCCTGGTATATAGCAATACTAGGGGTGTGTCTATACTTGGAGCTAGGGGTATGATTCCTAGTTCATGTAGATGTATCCATATTAACTCTCATTGAGCTAGCGGACTAAAAATAGTAGCGTAACCACGGTTGCACAGGTAGCGGTGAGCATCGACGCAGGCGCGCCACCTTGAACACACGGTGTTCAGGCAGGTCTGTACTCAGCACAGCTAGCACATGCCACTACCTGTGCTACTATCGACATAGCCTTAGTGTGAGGCATTAGACTCCTCAAAGGGAACAAGGCCATGGCCCCACCCTACTGCGCTATCCATAGGCCAAAATCAGTGCAGTGGGGAGCACATGTAGCCCCCTTTGGAAGTAGGTAGGAGTTGCTGTTCTGACATTCCCTTAGGGGTTGTGCCCGTCTGCATGGAACTGCTGCTGGTGCAGAGCCTGTAGCTGTATGCTGCAGATCTGCTATTAAAAATCCCAAATCTCTCTAGCTCTACATATATCTATGTAGATACTTTAATGAAAAACATGCAGTACATATCTCTGCCTTCTGGAGTGGTGCTTCTTTAGGCTGCCTGAGTCGGTGTAATTTAAAAAAAGAAGAAAAGCTATTTTATACTAAAGCATTGTACATAGTTGTAGTTTTGATAATTGGCCAAACAAACTAATTTGGTCAACTTAATTTGATTACTTCTTGCATTCAAACACTTTGTTGTCCCTCAGCTGGTTAGTTGTTATGTCAGATCAAGAAATGTTGCAAAGAATCTCTCATCTCATTGATGTGGTTTGCCAAATGCACACCAATCTAATTCAGTGCCCACATGGGTCCTTTGTAAATCCTACAGCAGATCAAGTGTGCAATGATGTAAACAGTTTAGAAAGAGGTCATTTTTTCAAAAGTTTAGTACTTAAATAATTTGAGACTCTTCTAAGAGACTAGAGCTTCAGTTCTGCAAGGCATTTAAGCACATATGTAATTTTCAGCATGAGTATTCCCATTGAAATCAGTGGGACTACACACATACTTAAAATTATGCACACATTTAAATATCTTAATGAAGTGGGACCTAAGCACACAATCTGTGATGTGCTGAGGATCCTGCAATCAGAATTAAGGATGCACTAGTCTTGCAATTGTAGAACCAAACTGATATTTTCTCTAAAACATGGACAAGAAATTAGCAAGAGCACTTTTATGTGTTACTTTAATTTTAGCACCACATGTTGGCCGCCTAGCCAATGGCCAACATGTTCAAAGGTTGGCACCTGAAGTTGGACAGCTGAAGAAGCAGGTTGGCTTTAAGAGGTGTTGAACACTCAACTGCCCTTCAGATTTATGGCAGTTTCAGGTTCTTGCCACCTCCCCAAACCAGTCTGTTTGTTTGTAAGCTCTTAGGGGCAGGGTCTGTTTGCTACTCTGTGCATATACAGTACCTGGCACAATGAGACCCCATTCTTGGTTGGTCCTTAGGAACTACTGTAATAAACATGATTAATAATAATAGTAATAGGTGCTTAAAAGATTATTTGGGTTTCATTTAGATGACAGTTTCACAGTATTTATCTAAATCTATTGCGGACCTTTTCAATTCTCAGTCACATCTTTATAGGTTGATAACACTACATGAAACAACTGTAATGCATATAAGAGATAACTTGGAAACAGATAATAAGTGCATTACTATGAAAGCATATCTTGTAATAACAGTGATGTTATGTAAATATTCTAATTTTCCTTTGGGATAAAAATTGCAGTAAAACAGAAGGAAAATGTTCTTACAATAAAAATTTTAATACAGTTTTATCAGCACTTCACATTAAATACTGTGAGTGATAATTTAAAAAAAAAATCTAATGTTTTTCTATTAAACTATCATGACTGTCCTCATCTTTTCAAAACAACAGTTTGTGAACAGAATGCTAAAGACAACTGTGGATCATTGCTAATTCTGTTAACTAGATGATTAAAATGACAAGAACATCTGCAAACAACTGTTGCTAGTAGTATAACTGTGCCTGGAAGCCCTGGTATATTTAAGGATCTGATAGTGTTTCTATTATTAAATCTCATTTTAATTCTCATTGGGCTTAAATTTGGCATGCCTATGCTCAGCCCAGATGACAATTTTTGGACAACATTTTCAATTGGCATATTTTAGTTACAGAAAAGCAAGCCACCAGTATTTGACATTAGATATGATTTTTATGCTCTAATGAAATAAGGCGTTATTTTAAAAAATAATTTTGCAAATGATAAATTTATAGTATTGACTAGGTTGCCTTACTGTTTTGAAGAACAGCAAAAATTATTGGAGCTTTCACTTTAAATTTGAAAAGTGGCTAATGCAACTGGATGTTAATTCTGTAAACTCTTACACACACTTAATTCTGTGAACATGAGTAGTGGTTTCAATAGAGCTACTCAAGTGCAGAAAATTAAGCACTTATGCAAGTGTTTTCAGGACTGGAGTAAAAACAATAAGGAACTATGGTGCTCGTCATAACTTTATTTTAATGCTCATTGCCTGCCACATTGTATATTGTGGATGAAATCCTGGCTCCATTAGGGTCAATAGCAAAACTCCTGTTGATTCAGTGGTGCCCGAATTCCACCCTATATGCATAATACAAATAATTAATATCACTGGGCCTTTCTTCACTGTCTTTCTCAGTAGATATAGCATGCAGAATCTCATGGGCCACTTTTTTTCTTTCAGCTCACCTTGCAGGATAGCTCAGAAGACAGCCTGAATAGTCATCCCAGTGAGGCTAGTGCATGTATCCCATTATCACTACTAGAAGTAAGACTCAACAATGGTCAATGCATATACGGCAAGTCTGGGAGAAGATGGAAAAGTAGAAAATGCTGATCTTCAGTGTAAAAATAAAGCAAAAAGGAATCAACCGGGAACGACTTTCAGGTTAAAGTTGGGTATGGTAAGGGAAAACCAAACAGAGAAAACCCAGAATCATGTATCCTTAAATTATACATATGTGAAATATACATCTCATATATGTTGGCAGATTAATCTAATAAGCACTTATGAGTAAGGCTGTGAGTCTGTCAAGGTCACAGAAGTCACGGATTCCATGACTTTCTGTGACCTCTGTGACTTCTGCAGTGGCCAGTGGCAGCAGTTTGGGTGTATGGGAGGGGGTTGGGGGATGTGGGGTGTTGCTTATCTCAGGGTGGAGGGCTCCCCGGCTCCCACTGGCATGGCCCTGCAGCTCCTAGGTGGGGAGGGGCGGGGGCTCTGCATGTTGCCCGTGCCTGCAGGCCCTGCCCCCGCAGCTCCCATTGACTGTGGTACCTGGCCAATGGGAGCTGCGCAGCCGGTGCTTGTGGAGGGAGCAGCGCGCGGAGCTCTCTGACCTCTCTGTGCCTAGGAGCTGCAGCGACATGCGGAGCTGGGTAGGGAGCCCCTGCCAGCCCCGTCAACCTTCCCGCTCCCAGCACCAGCAGGGGTCCTAGGCCGTGTGCCACTGCCTAGCCCTGCCCCCAGCACCAGTGGGGTCCCGGGCCACCTCCCACAGAGCACCTGCGGCACCTCGCCCAAGTTTTAGTTACAGATATATAGTAAAAGCCATGGACAGGTCATGGGCCATGAATTTTTGTTCACTGCCCGTGACCTATTCATGACTTTTACTAAAAATACCCATGACTAAAACGTAGCCTTACTTATGAGGGACAGCTATTAGAGCTATGGAGATGGACTATTAAAATGTATCCTGCATAAGTATTAGAGATGGGTCCAAGCTATAAAATTTGTACCTGGATTCACATTTCAAATTACTCTAAAAATTTGGGGCTGTTTTGGATCTGTATCTAGTTACTGGATATAACCATAAACATTATCTCTCCTATAGTATTGAATATTACAGTTGGTAATTGTATTCACAAAATAGCAATTATTTCTTTATAAGAAAACTGCACCTAACTTTCCTTGAACAATCATCTTGGATGCTCAAAAAGAGGGAGAATTTCTGATAATGTACAAATCATGTGGTCTGAAAAATACGTTCGTAAAGTATAGTTAGCATTTTAATGCTATTATTGATAGCAGTTTGTGATATTTCAAATACTATATAGAAGCCCAGAGTCAGAGACTGTAAATAAATGTATATCCTATTTTAAATGACTGTGCAATATAAATTTGTTACTGTTTGGTGTAACTGCCTATAATTTAACACATCCTTCCTGATGTATGTCATAAAACAAACAATTTTGTGCCATAATTCTAAAGAAATATCTCTTTGTGGAAGTAGTTTGTAGACGATAATTACATACAGGTGTATTTGTGATTTTATTATACCCACAAAATGAACTGTATGCATTTTCAAATGCAAATGGTTTCATGGCCCGTAAATTACTGCACTGGGCAGGCAGTCAGGAGGCATCATTTCTATTCATGAACTGACATGATTCTGTATGTCCTCAGGCAAATAACTTAGGCAATACTTTTCAAAATAGGGTAGCTGTACATAGCTATCTAACTCTATAATTTAGTCCCCCAGAATAAGTGACCTGATTTTCAGAGGTGCTGCATACCAGAGAAAAAGAACTTTGGGAAAGAAATAAGGAAAGAGGAAAGACAACAAAAACATTACGTTCAGTTGGTTTTATTTTACAATAATGACCTAATTCACAAAAATATCTGAGTTTCATTGTTATACAGCTGAAAAATAATGTAAGACAAAATGCTTATAGAAAACATTTCCCAATAATAGGAGACTTCTTCAACGAACATAAATATTCTACTACGGATTATTATTTATTAACACCACAGGTGTGCACTGTGCTGTACAAATAGAATCAAAGACTTGCCACAGGTAGTTTACAATCTTAGGGTCTAGCCCTCAGATTGTTTGTTTGTTTTTGAAAGCTTCAGACTTTTAGGGTCTAGCCCTCTGAAAATGTCAGGGACTCTCAACTGCCAGTGACTTTGATCCTGGATTCCTCACTTCGGCAAAACTTCCACTAAAAT